>NC_080179.1:54782536-54877863 GCF_950295315.1 Erinaceus europaeus | reverse complement strand
ATACTCCCAGAGGGGGATAAATATTAGGGAAAGATGACCAGAGGGCTCTGAATCAGAAGAGGGAACAAAAGAGAGGGGGAAGGAGAACACTTAGAAATAGTTGGTGTGACTTGGAAAAGAAGAGAAGGTGAGACCACAGGAAAAAATAGGTAATAGATAGATAGATAGATAGATAGATAGATAGATAGATAGATATAGAAATAATAGTTAACCCATATCTGTGATCTTGGAAGAACTACTGCAGTTTCCAATGGAAAGAATGGGGACACAGAATTCTGGTGGTGGGAAGGGCATTATACCCCTTTTATCTTGTAATTTTGTAAATCACTAATAAAATAAATAAATAAGAAGATTGGCAGAGAGTGGAGTAAAGGGGCAGTGCTCAGTGCTAAAGTTTTTTCATTACCACCTCTACATCTTAAATGTATTTTTCATTCTCAGTAACCAAGTTGCCTTCTGTACTTTCTCTGCCACTGCCTCCCTCCCAACACACACACCCTTGGTGCTTGGCTTGTGGTATCTGACTCTCCTTATGCCAGAATCTTCTGGAAAGACCAGTGAGAGGAATGTTCCTTTGAGATTTATTGTGTTGACAGATGTCCTTCTCTCCACATCTTTATTCTGCTTTCTCTTCATGTTGGTTACAGGAATTATATAGAATATGTTGCCTCTGGCGAATATTTATCAAATTAGGGAGGGAAAACCTAACCTGAGTCTACTTACTCACCCCTTTCCTAAACAGCCTAACACTATAGGGACTTGGTTGGGGGTAGGGGGCACACCTAGTGACAATGCAATGGCGAAGTCACCACTCCCAAACCCAATGTCACTCAGAATGCTCTAAGATTTTGTTTCTCAAATTAGGGGGTGGCAGGTAAGGGGGTCTTGAGGGTAGGGGCATGAAGAATTATTGGGGGTGGGGTTGGGTGGTGGCGCACTAGGTTGAGCACACACATTACAATGTGCAAGGACCAAGGTTCGAGCCACCAGCCCCAATCTGCAGTCCCAAACTGCAGGTGTCTTTCTGTCTCTCTCCATCTTAATATCCCCTTACCCACTCAATTTCTCTCTGTCTCTATCCAAAATAAATAAATAAAGATTAAAAATAATAATAATAAAATTTTTTAAAGAATTGTTGGGGTGGGAGTGACTAAGAAACTACAGATTAAAATAGCCCTTTCCTACGGAAGGGTCAGGTAGGAAAAACTGGGCTGGAAGTGATTTAACTGGCTGGTAATTAAAACTTTCTTCACATTAAAATTAAGTTGAATTTACCATGGATTGGAATGGGAAGACTCTATAAGTTTAAACCAATCAATTTCTCACTTTCAGGAGGATACTTTGCATCATCACACTCCACTAGACACTTGCCCTCAGGATAATTTTCTCTCTTCTGTAGCCAGAAGAATTTGGTGAAAAACATACATATAATGTGATAAATTAGTCAGAGCTTTTAATTGCAAATGACATAAACCATATTCAAACTAGCATAATATAAGAGAAAAAGACGAAGAAAGGACAGAAGAGGGGGGCAGGCGGTGGTGCACCTGGATAAACGCACACTCTACAGGGCACAAAGACCCAGTTTAAACCCCTGGTCCCCACCTACAGTGGGAAAGCTTCACAAGTGATAAAGCAGTGCTGCAGGTGTCTCTCTGGCTCTCTCCCTATCTCCACCCTCTCCTCTCAATCTACATCCAATAATAAACAAATAGTAAATAAAATTTAAAAAGAAAAGAAAAAATCAACATTTACAATTACAAAGTTCAGAGAGTTCAGGGATATATCTAGGAGAGTATCAGGGATATATCTAGGAACTCAATTGCTAGCATTACAGTCATTTCAATGCACTTACTAATTCATTTTTTTTTCCCCACAGCCTCATATATATTGTGGAAAGGTGCTCTAGGTTACATTATTCTTACAGCTAACAAGGAGAAGAATGCCCCTTCCTATTTAGTTATAACATAAGTCCTACAAGAACTCAAATTACTGTCAACTAGAGTCCCAAGTTCATCCCTGAACCAGTCAGTCACACAGGCTAGGAAAATGGGAGGTTCTCTGATCAGTCTAAAAAGATTTCACTTTTCTTCACCAACTACATGTAACAGACCCCCTCTAAAGGACAGGTTTTGATTATTAAATAAAGTATAGAAGGAAAGTCATGTTGGACAAAATCTCTGGTTGCTACAGTTCACTAGCAAGAAAAGGTGCAACTTCTCTTCTAAGATGTTTGAGGTCCCAGGAGTAATAAGACCTCTGAACCTACAGATTCTTTCCTATTAATCTTCTTGAATCTGGATCTGGGGCTTTTTGAAGATGCAGTCCTGAGAAGTAAATCGCCTTCTGACAAGCCACTTACTGATCACCTCCCAGTTCCAGACCAGCTCCCACCAACTCCCAAACTAGGTCATCCCTCAGTGTGTAATATAAGTGTATAATGCAATTGTACAGGGGAAATGAGGAGAGCCATCCTTCCTGCATAAGAGTGTCCCCTTCAACTAATTGGTTCATCTGTCCCACTCACACTTCTGCTCCATTTTATGCCTTAGATGCATATTGTTTCCTACTCTGATGTCATTTTTTTCACCTCTTTATAATGGGTTTTTCCCTGTTACATGCTAAGTATAAATCTAAGTGTGGTAGAGCATCAATCATGATTCTGCAATAAAGATGAAAGATGGCCTCAATTCTCACTCATCATCACAAAGTCGGTAACATATGTCGCAAAGTCAGTCCATTTATGAGAGGCTATGATCTGTAACAGAATAAATGACATATTTCTAAGTGCCCCTCCAGGGCCTTGGGGACAGTTCTTTGAGTGAACTTCAGCTCTGGGTCCTCTTCCCCCCATGTGAGATTCTGAGTGTTTTGCAGTAATACTTGGACGTCAATTGTACAAATTTTTTCCTTTTTGATTACAGATAGAAGTAAAAAGGGAAAGAGACTGAAAAGGGAAAAGTGATATAAGAATCAAGGAGAGACACCTACCCAGGTCTTCAAGCATAGAAAAGTATGAGTGTTTGGCTGGAGGTATGGATCAATCTGCCAACGCCCATGTCTAGCAGAGAAGCAATTACAGAAGTTAGATCTCCTACCTTCTGCACCCCAAAAATAATTTTGATCCATACTCCCAGTGGGGGAGAAGTGATAAGAGGAAGAGGATTAGAGGGCTCTGAACTCTGGCTCCATCAGGACCCAGAGAGTGAGGAGGAAAAGGATGGGACATTTGGATGTAGTAATACGGTTATGTGTGGCTTGGAGGGGAAGAGAGGAGTGGACCTAGAAGAAAAAGGGAGCAATTATGTACAATGTAGACAGATAGCCATAGATATGATAGTTAATCCATGTCTGCAACCTTAGGAGGGCTACTGTGGCTTTCAGTAGAGGCATTGGGGATTCAGAACTCTGGTGATGGAACGGTGTGGAATTATACCCCCTGTTGATATGTAATTTTTAAATCACTAATAAAATTTTTTAAATGTGTGTTCTTCCTTAATGATGGACTTTTGGGTCAATACTAGCCACCCCATCATGTGGGGCTCTAGTCAGGAAATCTTTGGATTACCACACAGATATAATGGGCCTAGACCTCTAATAGATCCCTCGCTCCATCATCACTGTTCACTTTCATCAGGAACATCATCATAAGCCCTAGTAGGCCTCTACAGAACCTTACCCACAAAGTAGAGCAGCACTTCCCCACTTTCTGGAGGGAGATTGTGTCAACCTACTCTGCCATTCAGGGAAGACTGGTCTTGAAATGAGAACAGCCTAGAATGTTTCTAGCTGTGACCATGGACTGCAAGTTCAAACTCAGAGGTGACATAGGTTACTATGCTAAATATGAATATATATGGGCCCTATGTCAGATCAAAGGAGTTTACAGTTCATGGAATTTATATACTTTCCTTATATTTGAGGAGCTACTCTCTGACCTAATTTAGCTTTCACTGCTCCTAGAGACCATTTTTCCCCCTTTTGTTGCCCTTATTGTTTTATCATTGTTGTGGTTACTATTGTTGTTGTTGTTGCTGTTGGATAGGACAGAGAGAAATCAAGAGAGGAGGGGAGACAGAGAGGAGGAGAGAAAGACACCTGCAGACCTGCTTCACCACCTGTGAAGGGACTCCCCTGCAGGTGGGGAGCCAGGGACTCAACCGGGATCCTATCCTAACGCCCTTCCTTGCTCTTGGCACCACATGCACTTAACCCGCTGCGCTACCGGCCAACTCCCCCTAATTAATATATTTTAAGTAACATATATTTGCTCTCTGCAAGGTTTTATGCTCTTTCTTTAACTCAGTGTTCTGAAATTTTATGCCTGTATGAGTATGGGGCTATTTTCACCTACTGTGCAATTGTTATCAGTACTTGGTGACTTCAAACTGGAAACTTATAATTTTCAGTCCTGACAATTTTTATTAAATTCTTTCTGTGGCAATACCCTACTCTTTTTGTCTTTCTTCTGTCCTTCTTCAGCTTCTATTATTTGGACTTCTTAGGCAGTCCCTCTAGACTTCTTATCTGTACCAAATATACTCACTTATTTATTCACTTATTTATTTATTTTGCCTCCAGTGTTATTCGTAGTGCTAGTTTTTCCTGCACTACAAATTCACTGCTCCTAGAGGTCATTTTTCCCATTTTGTTCCTCTTGTTGTTATTATTGTTGTTGCCATTGCTGTTATTGCTGTTAGGACAGAAAGAAACAAGAGAGAAGGGGAAGACAGCCCTCCTCAGCCAGGGTAGCATTCTTCTCCAGAGAATGAACCTCCACTATTTTGCTAAAGGTCCCTGACTCTTCTCTGTGAGAAGAAAGGGTTTACAGTGCCAACTCTGCACATATCCTTTTATTTTACCTTATGTTCTATACTCACACATGCACACACACACTGCAGATTCACAGACTCTCATTCCCCATGACGTATGCTCAAATACTAATAGGTCAGGCGTGTTTTCAACTTTCCCCTCTGACCACTTAGGATGCAGTTTTCTCAAGCTGGTTCTTTAACCCCCACTTTTAGTCCTTCTGTTCCATCTTCCTTTATGCTTCAATAAATGGCTTTATTCTTTTAAAAATGCCTTAATCAGAATCATGTTAAGTGAGGTAAGCCAGGAAGAGAAGGATGAAAATGGGATGATCTCATTCGTAGATAGAAGTTGAGAAATAAGAGCAGAAGAGGAAACACAAAGCAGAACTTTGGTGTACTGCACCAATATAAAGGACTCTGTGGGCGGGGGGGGGGGGGGGGAGCTTTCAGGTTCTGGTGCATGATGGTGGAGGAGGACCTAGGCTGGGGGTCAGAGTGTTTTGCAGAAAACTGAGAAATGTTACACATGTATCAAAAACTGCATTTACTGTTTACTGTAAACCATTAATCCCCCCCCAATTAAAAACAAAAGTGCTTTTATCAACAAAAGACAACTACTGGATGGTTTCAGTCATATATAGAATCTAGAAAACTGATACATATAAATTTGCAAAAAACAAACAAACAGAAGCAAACAAGCCATTTATAAGATTTTGTGAGGACTACAGTGGTTACCTGTGGGAGGTGGGAGGATGGGGATACAAAGCTTTGGTGGTGGGTGTGGTGTGGAACTATACAATATAATCTTATAATATTATAACCCATTATTAATCTCAAATTTTAAAAATGAGAAAAGTACTTTTATTTTACCTATGGAATTTGATGAGTGAGTTTCCTCCAGTGCTCTTTCCATTCTTTACTTTGCATTTTTCTAGTTTATTCTAGTTTTTCTTCTCTTGAATTGTGTCCCTTTCATACAAAAGATCTCTGACATTACTGTCTATCCACAATTATTCTTGATTGGTAGTTTTTCTTTTGCCTGATATTTTCTCTTTTTCTTGTATTTTTCTTTTATCTTTGATCCATTTTAATTTGATTTTTTTTGTATGGTGTTTGTGTTTGTTTGTTTTCTACCAGAGCACTGCTGAGCTCTAGCTTATGGTGGTACAGGAGATTGAATCTGGGACTTTGGAGT
Source organism: Erinaceus europaeus (assembly GCF_950295315.1). NCBI lineage: Eukaryota > Metazoa > Chordata > Mammalia > Eulipotyphla > Erinaceidae > Erinaceus > Erinaceus europaeus. The sequence continues at coordinate 54,871,854 of NC_080179.1, read as the reverse complement.
CTCAGAAATGAGTTTCTTTGCATAACCATTACTCTACCCCTCCCCTTCGAATTTTTCTTTTTTCCTGGCTCACTCCTAACTTTCCTCTTTCTTGCTACTACTCAACATAATCTTAGACTCAATTTCCATGAAAGAGATTAAAATTTTAATCAATAACTTTCACTCATGATATTTATAAAAGTTGGGAAAGCATTAAAAGAGGGAAAAAAGCTTGATTCCTACCTTCTCTGGGAAAGCACAACTATGATTTATATTGATTTTCAAAATGAAGATTCCCACTGAGACTCTTATTCAAGCTAAGTTAAAAAAAAAAAATCTCAAAGGGATAGCAAGTTACCAGAATGCCAGGAGCAGGTGGGTTAATAAAAGACCTGGGGGTGGGAACTTGAGGGATTGTTAGAAGGAGAAGAGGACTAAGCTTCTGGACAAAGAAAAGCCAAATTAACACAGCACTCAGGCTTATCCTTCCAACCCCTCCTCTCCCTCTTCCTTTAGTAAAAACCAGTTAAACTGGAAAAGAAGACATTTGTTGTTTGTTTTTCATTAAGAAAATATTGGCCGTAGGGCAAGACAAAGTAGATGTGTCTTACCATGTTCGAAACCCTGGAGTCAAACACCTCCACTACATGAGAGTTCCATGATGTCAGAAGAAGCTCCATGGATTGGGTAATGGTGCTGTGTACATAGCCTGCTTTCTCCACCCCACCCCCCTGGTCCTGAGTGTGTGTGCATGTGTGTGTCTGCTCTAAAGTCAATCGATATTTTAAATTTTTCATTCTTTAAAAAAAAAATCCATTTGCTCAACAATTTGTTTGGCTTTGTATGGTAACTCTCTTTTCAGTCATCAGGTTCCAGATGTCATCAGGATGCCGGCCAGGCTTCCCTGGACTGAAGACCCCACCAATGTGTCCTGGAGCTCCGCTTCCCCAGAGACCCACCCTACTAGGGAAAGAGAGAGGCAGACTGGGAGTATGGACTGACCAGTCAACGCCCATGTTCAGCGGGGAAGCAATTACATAAGCCAGACCTTCTACCTTCTGCAACCCACAATGACCCTGGGTCCATGCTCCCAGAGGGATAGAGAATGGGAAAGCTATCAGGGGAGGGGGTGGGATATGGAGATTGGGTGGTGGGAATTGTGTGGAGTTGTACCCCTCCTACCCTATGGTTTTGTTAATTAATCCTTTCTTAAATAAAAAAGAGGGAAAAAAAATCCATATATATATATTTTTTTAAAGAATGAGACATTTTCTAATTAACCCCAGAGTAGTGTAATCATGCACACATGCAATATGTACTTGTAAAATTAGTGGAATATTTAGACATAAGCAAGTAAACAAACAAAATAACTACTTACAAATACTATCAGATACTATTTTTAAAAAGTGAATAGGAGAAGCTGGGGTTTGGTGTTACCAGTAAAGTGCACAAGTTACCATGTTTGAGAACCTGGGTTTGAGGTCCCCACCAGAAGGAGGAAAACTTCACAAGCAGTGGAGCAGGCTGCAGATGTCTCTTTACTCCTCAATCCCTCCTTCCTTCTCTAACTCTGCTTCTTTCTATTTCTACCATTAAAAAAAGGATAAAATGGCTGCCAGGAGTTGTGGACTCTTGCAGGCATTGAGTCCCAAAGTAACCCTGGTGGCAATAAATAAATAAATAAATAAATAAATAAATAAATAAATAGGAAAGAAAAGGAAGGGAAGGGAAGGGAAGGGAAGGGAAGGGAAGGGAAGGGAAGGGAAGGGAAGGGAAGGGAAAGGAAGGGAAGGGAAAAGAGAGAAGAGAGGAAAAGAGAGAAGAGAGAAGGGAGAAGGGAGAGAAGAGGAGAGGAGAGGAGAGGAGAGGAGAGGAGAGGAGAGGAGAGGAGAGGAGAGGAGAGGAGAGGAAGAATAGTATTCAGATAACCAAAGGGGTTTCCTTACATAGGGTGGGCAGTGAAGGCTCCTCTGAGAAAGTGTAATGGGCATTTTATTTGCTTTTACAAATATTCACTTCTCACTTTCCTACCAGAAGTATTCTTTATCCTTGGGAAATCTGAGCACTCTCCCATGTGAAACCATGTTATTTAGGTTATATATAGTCCCCTCCCCTCAGCTTTAAGGGAAAGCACTGATTGACCTAAACAAACCCAACATCTCTCTTAGCCTTGATGTCATTCCCAAGGTGAATGGTTCAAACATGGGCATGTGATGCAATGTAGTGGACAAAGAGAAACAGAATCCTTGGTCTTGAACAATATCTACCAGGAAAGACCTCTCTTCTAGAAAGTAGAATGTGAGAATGGAAATATAGATGGTGACATTCATTTTGTAACCATGAGGGGAATAACTGTAGCTCAATAGTCAATGAGAGAAACAGAGTCCCTAGTGACAGACCAAGCCTATCTCAAAGGCAGCATTATCTCTGGACTGACTGCATACAGAATCTTACAGATACACTTTACTCAGAGTAGCATAAAAGGAATTTTATGACTTAAACTTGTAAACGAAAGTGACTATCTATCTAAGCTAGAAAAAAAAAAACTAATCAAGAAAGAAAAGGAAACAGAATTATACCAGTCACTAAAAACAACTGATAGAAAATGGAGAAAGTAAAAAAAAAGATGAAAGGAAGGAAGGAAGGAAGGAAGGAAGGAAGGAAGGAAGGAAGGAAGGAAATGGAGAAAGTAAAATCCTAAGTCTTCAGTGAACTAAGAGAAGACTGTGTAGAAATTACAGGGTGAGAGTGAGCTGTGGCCAGACTGCAGGCAGGGGGTCAAGGAAACTTTCTGTGATTGGACTTTATTCTAAGAAAATAGACTATACCACTCTGCTTTATGTTTCATAATGATGTGGCTGCTGAGTGGCAAGTGAACTTGAAAGAGACAAGAATGGAAGAGAAATATCTGAAAGGGTTTATGTGGTTGTCCCCAATTAAGAATGTTTACATTGAATAAGGTAGTAATGGTGGGGGTTGAGTTTACCAAGAAAATTATGTTATGTTGTCATTTCATTTATTTGCTCATTCATTCATTTATTCAACCACAGGTATGCTGACAGGATCTAAAGATGAAAATATACTTTCTCTACCCATGAAGATATTTCCTTTTAGAGGTAAAGCCAAGCAAACAATTATAAACAGTATAAAAAGGGTTAAATGGTGTATTTCACCAAAGTAAAAGACTCTGGGGTGGGTGAGAGGGACAGTACAGGTCCTGGAAAAGGATGACAGAGGACCTAGTGGGGGTTGTATTGTTATGTAGAAAACTGAGAAATGTTATGCATGCACAAACTATTGTAATTACTGTCAAATGTAAAACATTAAACCCCAATAAAGGGAAAAAATGTTTAAAAAAAGAGTTATAATGAAGATGACTACATGATGTAGTGAAAATATTAGTAAATGAACCAGTAAATTTGCCTGGGAAAAGGCAGTAATGGTTTCTTAGAAGAAACAGACTTGGATTTGCAGGAATTTGTCAGTTCAGCAAAGAGAATATTCCTTTTTTTTTTAATTAGGGGGATTCATGGTTTAGAGTAGATACAATTTTGGTACATGTGTAAAATCTCTCATTTTTCTGCAAAGCACTCTCACCTCCAGCCTAGGGTACCATCATGTACCAGTACCAGAACTCCCATCCTGTCTCAGATGTCCTTTCCTTTGGTACAATACACTAAACTCAGTCCATGTTCTACCTTGTGATTCCTCTTTTTGGACCTGGATTCAAGCCCCTGACCCCCTCCTGCAGCAGGGAAAGCTTCAATGGTTGTGAAGCAGGACTTCAGGTGTCCTTTCTCTCTTCTGTATATCCTCCTCATTTCTCACCTATCAAAGAAAAGAAAGAAAACAATGTGGGGGGAAAAGCTGCCAGGAGTGGTAGATTTGTCATACAGACACCAAACCCCAGTGATAACCCTGGCAGCAATAAAATTTAAAAAACATAAAATATAGGAAGTCAAGCAGTAGCACAGCGGGTTAAGTGAATGTGGCGCAAAACTCAAGGACGGGCATGAGGATCCCGGTTTGAGCCCCTGGCTCCCCACCTGCAGGGAAGCAGGTCTGCAGGTGTCTATCTTTCTCTCCCCCACTCTGTCTTCCCCTCCTCTCTTGATTTCTCTCTGCCCTATCCAACAACAACGACATCAATAACAATAAGAATAACTAAAACAACAATAAAAAAACAAGGGCAACAAAAGGGAAAATAAATAAATATAAAAATTATATATATATAACATAAAATATATAAAAACAGAGAAACCAAAAAGGGATATTGAAATAATACAGGAAAAAAATCATGACAAAATGAATTATGGCAATAGGACCTGTAAAGAAAGGAACAAAGGAGGATATAAGTTTGACAAATGATTTAAGACGAAGGATGCATAGATTGTGAATGAATGAGCCTTCAGTGGGAACAAAGGTGAGTGGAGAGAGAGGAGGGGAGTTTTAACTCCTTTAACTCCCTACTTCCTATCCCTAGTAAACAACCTTAATCATTAAGGATACAGCCACTGCTGGTGCAAAGAGAGAACCTGAAAGAAAACATAGTTGCTTCACAACAAAATGGGAAACAGTGGCCGTGAGTTAGAGGAGCTAGAAAACTAGGTTGGATTCTCTGATTTGGGCAAGTTCTCTGGATTTCAGTTTCTTTGTAAAATGAAGCAACTGAATTTAAAGATCTCCATGGCCTCTTGTCATTTTAATGGCATAACTCTAAAGAGAGAGAGAGAGAGAGAGAGAGAGAGAGAAAACAACAAATGGAAGAAGGTGGGGGAGAAGTACAGTCAGGATCAACAAGGAGCAAGAGAGAGAAAAGAACAAACAGGTGTGTGACTGCTCCTTGGAACCCTGAGTACCCCGGACAACTCATCAGTTCCTCTCAGTCACATGGTGTGGATTTTGTCTCAGTTAGCATGCCATTATTACTACATTTAGCCACCTGTGTTATTGCTGAGACAAAGAGCCTCATACACACAAGACAGGTACTCTGCTGCTGAGTCACTTTCCTGGTTCAATTTTTGTTACTTTAACTATTTTAAGTATGTAGTTCAGTAGCATCAAATACACTTAAAATGCTGTTCCACTGTCAGAACTTTCTGCAACACTTTTTCCCCCACTAATATCTAATCTACCTATTTATCACTGAAAAATCATGTTCCATGTATAAGCAATTTTCATTTGGTCAACACTTATTTTATGAGCCAAGATATGAAGTGGGAGGGTACACCGGCATCAGTTTTTGGCAAAGTTCCCTCTTTCTGTGCATAATAGAAGGAATTCCCAGCGAATTCAAAGGGTACATCTGAACATTAATCACAGCTTTCCTCAAAGAGACCATTTGGCTACTGACAACATGTCTTGATAGTCTTTTTTTTTTTTTCTTTTTTGTTCGTTTCTGAAGTCCTTCCCCAAGAAGCTGTCTCTGAGATGAAGATTAGCATACAGGGTATTTATTAAGTCATATGTTTGGGATTAGCATCTACCGAAGGGTGAGAAAAAAAGCAGGATTGAGTAGAGTATAAAGTTGAGCTGTTATTCAACCCAACAATATCCTAAGCCCCTAAAGAGAAAGTGAACTCATTTGTCACTGATCTTGAGCCTGTATGTATTCCCTATCTGTATAGCTCCTTTGTGCCCTCTGGTCCTACTAATTTTCAATCATGGATATACCAATTCTATTTCACCTTTAATTATTATTGTGCATTGACAGTCTTAGGAATCTGACAGAATCCAATTCATTAGGGACACTTCTAGCCCCAAGGGCACTTAGTGTGCCATTAGCAAGCATGAAGTCTCTACTAAAGCCCACAACAACTTTTCACAAAGAGCACACTTTTCATTACAGATGGCATTGCCTTATTCCAAAAACCTACATATCTATAATTCTACTGGGTTGGCTATACACTCAACATGGCATCTTTTCCACCGCTTAGCCGGGTGTGGTGGCTGCGCCTGTAGTGCCAGCTACTTGGGAGGCTGAAGCTGGAGGATAACTTTGCCCAGGAGTTCTGGGCTATAGTGCGCTATGCCGATCGGGTGTCCACACTAAGTTCGGCATCAATATGGTGACCTCCCAGGAGATGGTGGCCACCAGGTTGCCTAAGGAGGGTTAAACAGGCCCAGATCGGAAACGGAGCAGGTCAAAACTCCCATGCTGATCCACCACTGATACCATCATATCATAGGGCCTACCCGCTCATACAGCACAAGCCTGTACCTGCTGCAGAAGCTTTTCTAAATAATAGTCAAAGTCACAGCCTTCCATGGCACCTACTACAAAACTAGAACTCTATTTTGAGTTAAGAATCTGCTGACTTGGGGGCCGGGTGGTGGCGCACCTGGTTGAGCACACATGTTACAGTGCACAAGGACCTGAGTTCAAGCCCCTGGTCCCCACCTGCAGGGGGAAAGCTTCACAAATGGTGAAGCAGGGCTGCAGGTCTATCTCTCTCTCTCTCTCTCTCTCTCTCTCTCTATCACCCCCCTTCTCTCTCAATTTCTGGCTGTCTCTATCCAAATTAAAGATGATTTTTAAAAATCTATTAAAAAAAAGAATCTGCTGACTCCAGAACTAGAAGAAGCCAATATATATATATATATATTATATATATCATTCTTCCTTTGTGATGAGATGTCATGCTGTGTCTCAGAGCAGAGTCCCAAAGAGTAGGACTGGCTGCCCTTTGTAAGATTTCTCTCTTAACCTACGGAGTATATGCACAATTAACATGTCTGATTAGTAATCAACCCATTGCCACTGTTTTGTTTTGTTTTGGGTTTTTTGTTTGCTTTTTTGCCACTATGGCTCTACACCATCACAATTCCACCACTCCTGACTCATTCTCAATCTTCCTTCTTTTCTTCCTCTCTTTCCTTTAGATAGAGAAAGATAAAAGGAGAGATACCACAATACCCCTCTCCTACTCATAAAACCTCCTCCCCCTACAATATACAGGTGTGTCCATGTGTTGGCCAGGGGCTTGAACCCTAGTCCCAGTGCATGGTAAAGTATGTGCATTACTTGACGAGCCATCTTTTAAGGCCCCCTGCCACTGATCTTAACATAGTGGGCCAAAGTGATATTTTGTGGAATGTTCAAATTCTTTATACTTTTTTTATAACAGAGAATAGTAGAATTAACATAACCCTTAGGTAAAACTATACATGGATATTCTTGTTTTTTTTTTCCAAGTCAATGAAAGCTGATTCTTATCCTTGCCAATAAGATTGGAAAAGAAAGCATTTGCTAGAGTGTAAAGACCATCTATTATATAACTGAAGCCATGATTATCTGCTTGACAAAAAATAAAGTGGAAATTTATCTTACTAGTTGGTTAGGTTTGTAATGACTCATTATCGTCTCTCAAGATCCATCTGTTGTTTTCAAGAGGCAGATTTGTATATTAAATATTATGTGATTGGACCACTACCAAGTATATTTAAGGGTGGCTAATTGATATCCACCGTTATCCTTAGGATGCACTATTATTATTATCTATCTTATTGGTATGTTGAATAGAGAAAGATTATTTTAGGGGCTCCCATTTGACTTTCCCCACTACCATATCTTTCCCTCACAAGCCAAAAGCCTATGCATAAAGGAGTTGCAACAGTTACCAAGTATGTCTATTCCGATTACACATTCAGGGACTGGGGAAATCAAATGGATCCAGAGATTCACTGAACATGGACTCTGATTACTACCTAGTTCAAATATGCCCCCCACTCTAGAGGAGAGACCTTGCTATTGCTTCAAATCTCTGGGTATTAATGTCAACTTTGACTTTGACTGTGGTGTCTAGCAGTCCTTGAAAATTTAGGGATAGTCTCCTTTTTCCTATGCAAGCACTTGTAGGCTCCTATGAGGAAGGGCTGAAGGGTTCATTTTTTTAACACAATGAGATATTTTAGGATCCTTTCTCCTGAGGGCCTAAAGTCTCCTTTAGTAGATGAGCTTCTGTCCAAAATTAGCTCAGGTCAAGAAACTAGGATCATAAATGTTTATTAGAGCAATGACTCTCAATATTCCCAAGCATACTTTCATGATTTCTTTTTTTAAGTGAAATTTTTTATTATTATCTTTATTTATTGGATAGAGACAGCCAGGAATATAGAGGATGGGGGAAATAGAGAGGGAGAGAGACAGACACCTGCAGCACCACTTCACCACTCAAAAAGCTTTCCCCCTACAGGTGGGGATTGGTGGCTCAAACCCAGGTCCTTGTACATTGTAACATATGCAGTCAACGAGGGTGCACCATCACCTGGCCCCAATTTCTTTAAAACAGTGTACCTATGAGTTCTTGGTCTATTCTGTCATTAAGGACACCAAGCTCTGCTAACTCTGTGGGTCATACCTCCTTAGATATCATTCAATCTTGCTACTCATTACACCTTATTTTCACCTGGCTTATGACATTAAAGACAATAAAATCTACTGTCTTGGGACACTCTGTTATACATATATAAGAACCCAGTTCTGTAACATCTCCTACTATCAGACCAGGGAATCAGAACATAAGCACCACTAAGCTCCTTTATGATTCTGGTGCTCCTCCCTTCAATTCCTTATTACTTTGACAAATGGTATGCAGCCTTAACACTATTCTTATAGATTTTTATAGTTACACACTATATCTCACACACCCACTTCTCTGAATCTTTTAACTAATGCCTTCTCCTGCCACCTTCCACAATAATTTTGACATTTCTGCTTCAATTAGGATAGCCCATCGTATTCTCGTGCCTCTAACTGTATTCTACCATTTCCCTGAAAGTTTTGCCAGAATGTTAAATCGCACATTTCAAAAAAAAATGCTCCCATATCAATAAATCCTCTTTGGTCAAATATGTATTCTTCCCTCCTCGATCCTGCAATTCAGAATTCAATCCTCTCTCAAACCCTGCCGAGGAAAATTGTTTTGTGTCCTGCAGTTCCCTCCCTGGACAGGCCTCATATGTCCTTAAGTAGGATATGTTGTGACATATCCTTAATAACAGACCTAATGGAAAGGCAAGGCAAAGTGGGAAAGAAAAACACACAGATTATCTTACAGGATGAGATTTCTGCATCTTTAGGCAAATGTCAAAAGGAGATATGGGCATTCTGTGCAAGTTCAGAGGGCCCAGATCAATCTCTGAATTCAAGATAATTGAATGCAACAATCCAGTTGACATCAGTCTGTGTGTCAAGGTACCATTCCATCCCAGATAATGTCTTAACCTTGTAATGTCAGATCAACTTGAGTTAAGAAACTTAACCTTGAGAGGCTTCCAGAGGCAGGGCTACGAGCAGCAGCAGATCTTCTCTCCTCTCCTCTCCTCTCCTGGATCAACTAGGAATACCAAAGGAGACCACCTGGGACCAAAAGAAGACAAGACTAGAACGACTACAGGAACCCACCAAATCACTGGTGAGTGCAAACACGTGTGGCTGGTGACAGAGAAGAGCCTAGGGAAGGATTAAGTGGCTGGTAACAGTCAAGCAGTTTATCACTTGAGACACCACCTCCAGTCCATTCTGCCAACAAGGAGACAGCTGAAGGGAGGAGAGGACTCTCCGGAGACTCACCAAGTGCAACTGTGAGTCTCATTGCCATTGCCCTTCTTCTTCTTCTAGTGTTTGCCCTTCTTCCGTAGCCAGTCAACAGCGTCAGGTTGAGCCTGATGTAAAGTTTCAAGACCTCCTTTGAATCTGGAGAGATGGCAGTCGTTGACTATGTGGGTCATAGTCTGTCTGGAGCCACAGGGGCAGTTCGGGTCATCTCTGGCTCTCCAGCGATGGAACATAGCGGCACACCGGCCATGGCCTGTTCGATAGCGATTGAGGAGGGCCCAATCACAACGTGCTAGGTCAAAGTCGGGTTGACGCTTGCAGGGGTCTGTGATGAGGTGTTTGTTCTTTACCTCAGCTGACTGCCAACTACTGCCCTCAGAATCTGGAGCAGCGGCAGGGAGGGACACCAGGGGACAGAGATCTAACCAGGAAACTCAGGAGAAGACATATACCTCCATGGCATAGTGGTGGGGCTGTGAAAGTCTCTTTGCATAACCACTGGATTATCCCTGCCACACCCTGCTTTATCTCTTGGTCAAGAGTTAGTGATTAAACTAAGAAGCCTACTTATAGTTTAAAAGCCCTCAGGCTGCCATAGCCTATATGGAAGGAAAAAAAAAAAAGAGGCCTATAAACCACTGAGCTCCAACTCAGGGATTAAAATACTATTGAAACAACTGTTAACTTCCACCACTGTGAACCCTTTAATTAACTTACTTAGACAAGTCAATCCAGGCAATAGTGGTCAGTAATTTGAAAAGTACTGAGAGAGGGACGTCATAACATAATATATAAAATGGTTAAACCAACAAGAAGAAATACTGGAGAAACGAACCAGGACAAGAGTCCAGCTAAAAGCCCCCCAAAGGGTGAAGCACAAAATAACTAGTTCAACATCCAAACACCAGCTAAGGAAGTAATCACAGGAGTGAGTAAAGAATTTGAAAGAATTGTAATCAGAAATACAAGAACAACAAATGAGACTCTGGAAGAAAAGACTAATTATCTCAAGGTTATTAGAGAGCTGAAAGCTGAAATAGCTGAGCTAAGAACACAGCTAGCTGAACAAGCTAAAACAGTATCAGAACAGGGTAACAAAATAGATGAACTTCAGAAAACAGTAGAGGGCAAAGAGAATAGAATCAATGAGGCTGAAGACAGAATTAGCAAGATCGAGGACGAATTAGAGACAACTAAGAAAGAAGTAAGAGATCTCAAAAAGAGATTAAGAGATGATGAAAACAACAACAGAGACCTATGGGATGACTTCAAAAGAAACAATATACATCCCCACACCTATGGACATCTAATCTTTGATAAGGGGACCCAAAGCGTTAAATGGAAGAAGGAGGCTCTCTTCAATAAATGGTGCTGGGAAAACTGGGTTGAAACATGCAGAAGAATGAAATTGAACCACTTTATCTAGCCAGAAACAAAAATAAACACCAAATGGATCAAAGACCTGGATGTTAGACCAGAAACAATCAAATACTTAGAGGAAAACATTGGTAAAACACTTTCCCACCTACACCTCAAGGACATCTTTGATAAAACAAGCCCAATTGCAAGAAAGACTAAAGCAGAAACAAACCAGTGGGATTACATCAAATTGAAAAGCTTCTGCACATCCAAAGAAACTATTAAACAAACAGAGAGACCCCTCACAGAATGGGAGAAGATCTTCACACGCCAGACATCAGACAAGAAACTAATCACCATAATATAGAAAGAGCTCAGCAAAATTAGCACCAAAAAAGCAAATGACCCCATCCAAAAATGGGCAGAGGATATGAACAAAACATTCACCTCAGAGGAGATCCAAAAGGCTAACAAACATATGAAAAACTGCTCCAGGTCACTGATTGTCAGAGAAATGCAAATTAAGGCAATACTGAGATACCACCTCACTCCTGTAAGAATGGCATACATCAAAAAGGACAGAGGAACCCTTTTGCATTGCTGGTGGGAATGTAAATTGGTACAGCCTCTGTGGAGAGCAGTCTGGAGAACTCTCAAAAGGCTAGACATGGACTTTCCATATGATCCAGTAATTCCTCTCCTGGGGTTATACTCCAAGGACTCCATAACACAAAACCAAAAAGAGGTGTGTACTCCTATGTTCATAGCAGCACAATTCATAATAGCTAAAACCTGGAAGCAACCCAGGTGCCCAACAACAGATGAGTGGCTGAGAAAGCTGTGGTATATATACACAATGGAAAACTATGCAGCTATTAAGAACAATGAACCCACCTTCTCTGACCCATCTTGGACAGAGCTAGAAGGAATTCTGTTAAGTGAGCTAAGTCAGAAAGATAAAGATGAGTATGGGATGATCCCACTCATCAACAGAAGTTAAGAAAGAAGATCAGAAAGGGAAACTAAAAGCAGGATTTGACTAAATTGAAAGTAGGGCACCAAAGTAAAAACCCTGTGGTGAGGGGGAGGGTGGACATATGGCTTCCTGGGCCAGTGGGGGTGGGTGGGTGGGATGGGACACAGTCTTTTGGTGGTGGGAATGGTGTTTATGTACACTCCTAGTAAAGTATAGTCATATAAATCACTAGTTAATTAATATGAGAGGGGGGAAAATTAATTATATGTCTCAAAGTTTTTAAAACACAGACTGACTCTTCTTAATATATAGGCTGTGTATTTGATATGTGGACTCTCTCAAAAGCCTAGACCAAGTAGATCAGAAGCAACCAGTGGCACAACTATATACAAGATACCGGGTACTATACAGCAAACCCTAACAAAAGGACTTTTCAAAGTTAACCCAATTACCAAATAATGTGGTAACATTAACTATCCATTGTCTTTTTGAACCCTAAGACAGCAGGAACCTCATATCTCCACTATAGAGCCTATATTTCCCCCAGTCCTGAAACCTTAGGATAGGGCCCACTTTCCCACATGCCTCTCCCAATCCATATCAAATAATATTGCATCTGCTGATCGCAACCTAATCAACGCAACGATTGCCACCTCAACATTCTTCAGCTCAGACTGTATCCAGAGACTCCAGGTGTAGAATGACAACCCTTCAGCTTCATTACTCGGGTGAGACCTTTCCTTTCATAGTATTCTCTAATTCCATCCCAGGTGGTTCACTTTCTAACAAAGTCCCAAAACCTAGATATACACCAGGTTCTGTGAGAGAGAGCATATGTTCACATGTATCCATAAACTACTGCAAAATATATACCTGAAAGCAGAGGTACACTAGAGTTTGCAGTGAGTATCCCCCTAACACTTCCTCTCCACTATTCCAAGCTTTGGGTCCATGATTGCTCAACAATTTGTTTGGCTTTGTATGTTAACTCTCTTTTCAGCCACCAGGTTCCAGATGCCATCAGGATGCCGGCCAAGCTTCCCTGGCCTGAAGACCCCACCAATGTGTCCTGGAGTTCTGCTTCCCCAGAGACCCACCCTACTAAGGAAAGAGGGAGGCAGACTGGGAGTATGGACTGACCAGTCAACATCCATGTTCAGCAGTAAAGCAGTTACAGAAGCCAGACCTTCCACCTTCTGCAACCCAAAATGACCCTGGGTTCATGCTCCCAGAGGGATAGAGAATGGGAAAGCTATCAGGGGAGGGGATGGGATATGGAGATTGGGTGGTGGGAACTGTGTGGAGTTGTACCTCCTACCCTATGGTTTTGTAAATTTATCCTTTCTTAAATAAAAAATAAATTTAAAATAATAATAATAATAAAAATACAAACTTTGGACTGGGCAGCTGTCATACACCAAAGCAAAAGAGTCTGGGAAAGGAGAGGTCCAAAGGGAGTGAAAAGGATCTTGGGTACTGATGTGTCCCTATGTCAACAAGCAGACTGTAAACATGTCACCATCTGTCACCAGGAATCTTGTTTTTATACCACCACTGAAAGGGAGGCGAATCTGGAAAACACCAGAGGAAGTCAGGTACTGTGCCTCTTACCTGAAAGAGAAGCGGGAAAAGGGAAGGTTATCTGGAAATAATAGTAGGTGTAGTTGTGACTTAGAAAGGAAGTGAAGGTTTGTGTATAGAAAAAAATGAGCAAAAAAAAAAGGTAAATAGATGCTAGATAGATTAGATAGATGATAGATAGAGATAATGATAGATATAAAGTCAACCCATACCTATTACCTTGGGAGAACTACTATTGTTTCCAATGCAGGGCATGGAGACATAGAACTCTGGTGGTGGGAAGGGTGTGAAATTATACCCCTATTATCTTATAATTTTGTAAATCAATATTAAATCACTAATAAAAATTGTTTAAAAAGAAAAAAAGAAAAAGAAACAATATATGCATTATTGGCTTACCAGAGGAAGAAAGAAAGGGAGAGGAAGAAAGCATTCTTCAGGACATAATAGCTGAAAACTTCTCTAGTCTAGACAACATCAAAGACATAAAGGTTCAAGAAACCCAGAGGGTCCCAAACAGAATTAATGCAGACTTAAAGACACCAAGACACATCATACTTAGAATGGAAAGGAATAAGGATAAAGAAAGGATCCTGAAGGCTGAAAGAGAAAGAAAAAAGAGTCACCTACAGAGGAAAACCCGTAAGATTAGCAGCAGACTTCTCCGCACAAACACTACAGGCCAGAAGAGAATGGCAAGATATCTATCAAGTGCTCAATGAGAAAGGATTTCAACCAAGAATACTATATCCTGCTAGACTGTCATTCAGACTAGATGGAGGCATCAAAACCTTCTCAGATAAGCAACAGTTGAAGGAATCAACTATCACCAAACCTGCCCTAAAAGAAGTTCTGAAAGGTCTCCTATAAACAATCAGACCACCATAAATAGGACACATATCAGAACACTCTAAAACTGTACAAGAATGGTGTTAAAATATCTTCAATCTTTGATATCAATAAATGTCAATGGCCTGAATTCACCTATTAAAAGACACAGAGTAGGAAGATGGATCAGAAAATACAACCCAACAATATGCTGTCTACAGGAAACCCACCTAACTCAACAAGACAAACACAGACTCAAAGTGAAAGAATGGAAAACTATCATACAAGCCAATGGCCCACAAAAAAGGGCAGGAACAGCTATTCTCATATCTGACATGATAAACTTCAAAATAGGTAAGATTTAAAAAGATAGGAATGGACACTACTTAATGCTCAGAGGATCAGTCAATCAAGAGGACTACACTCCTTAACAACTTCTGGGTCAAAGAGGAAATCAAGAAAGAAATCAAAATGTTTTGAAAGTTCAATAAAAATGAAGACACAAGCTATCAAAATATTTGGGATACAGCTAAGGCAGTACTGAGAGGGAAATTCATAGCTATACAAGCACACATTAGGAAACAAAAAAAAGCACAAATAAACAGCCTGATTGCAAGACCTAGAAGAAGAACAACAACAAAGGAACCCTAAAGTAACCAAAAGGACAGAAATCACTAAAGTTAGGGCACAAATAAATAACATTGAGAATAAAAAAACCATATGAAAGATCAATGAAAGTAAATGTTGGTTCTTCAAAAGAGTGAACAAAAATTGACAAACCTCTAGCCAGACTCACAAAACAAAAAAGGGAGAAGACCCAAATAAATCAGATACTAAATGAAAGAGGAGATATCACAACAGACAACACAGAAATTCAACATATCATGGGAGGTTTCTATGAACAACTATATGCCACCAAGCTAGAGAACCTGGAAGAAATGACGATTTCCTAGATACCTACCAACTTCCAAAACTAAGTAAAGAGGAAGTGGATAACATGAACAGGCCCATCACAGCTAACGAAATTGAAACAGTTATCAAAAATCTCCCTTAAAATAAATGTCCTGGACCAGGTGGTTTTACAAATGAATTCTACAAAACCTTCAAAGAAGAACTAATACCTCTACTTTTAAAAGTCTTCCAGAAGATTGAAGACACTGGAATACTCCCTTGCCAGCTTCTATGAAGCCAACATCACTCTGATACCAAAAGCAGACAGGGACACAACCAAAAAAGAAAACTACAGACCAATATCTCTGATGAACATAGATGCTAAAATATAGAACAAAATTCTAGCCAACTGGATACAGCAGTATATTAAAAAGATTGTTCATCATGACCAAGTGGGGTTTATCCCAGGCATGCAAGGTTGGTTTAACATACATAAATCAATCAATGTGATCCACCACATCAACAAAAGCAAGACCAAAAACCACATGGTCATATCAATAAATGCAGAGAAAGCCTTTGACAAAATACAACAACCCTTTATGATCAAAACACTACAAAAATGTGAATAGATGGAAAATTCCTCAAGATAGTGGAGTCTATATATAGCAAACCTACAGCCAATATCATACTCAATGGTGAAAAACTGGAAGCATTTCCACTCAGATCAGGTACTAGACAGGGCTGCCCACTATCACCATTACTATTCAGCATAGTGTTGGAAGTTCTTGCCATTGCAATCAGGCAGGAGCAAGGAATTAAAGGGATACAGATTGGAAGAGAAGAAGTCATCAAAATGAACATACTACCCAGAGCCATATACAAATTTAATGCTATCCCCATCAAGATCCCAAACACATTTTTAGGAGAATAGAACAAATGCTACAAATGTTTATCTGGAACCAGAAAAGACCTAGAATTGCCATAACAATCTTAAGAAAATAGAACAGAACCAGAGGCATCACACTCCCAGATCTCAGATTGTATTATAGAGACACTGTCATCAAAACTACTTGGTACTGGAACATGAATAGACACACTGATCAGTGGAATAGAATTGAGAGCCCAGAATTGAGCACCCACACCTATGGACATCTAATCTTTGACAAAGGTACCCAGACTATTAAATGAGGAAAGCAGAGTCTCTCCAACAAATGGTGTTGGAAACAATGGGTTGAAACATGCAGAAGAATGAAACTGAACCACTGTATTTCACCAAATACAAAAGTAAATTCCAAGTGGATCAAGGACTTGGATGTTAGACCAGAAACTATCAGATACTTAGAGGAAAATATTGGCAGAACTCTTTTCCACATAAATTTTAAAGACATCTTCAATGAAATGAATCCAATTACAAAGAAGACTAAGGCAAGCATAAACCTATGGGACTACATCAAATTAAAAAGCTTCTGTACAGCAAAAGAAGCCATTACCCAAACCAAGAGACCCCTCACAGAATGGGAGAAGATCCTTACATGCCATGCATCAGACAAGAGTTTAATAACCAACATATATAAAGAGCTTGCCAAACTCAACAAGACAACAAATAACCCCATCCAAAATGGGGGGAGAACATGGACAGAATATTCACCACAGAAGAGATCCAAAAGGCCGAGAAACACATGAAAAAAATGCTCAAAGTCTCTGATTGTCAGAGAAATGCAAATAAAATGTCTGGACAATGACCAAGTCCAATCAGCTCCCTGCGGAGTTTTGGAACTAGGATGATCCTTTAGAGTCATCCTCAGTTGATGTGAGGAGATAGGGCCTCTCTATCCTGCCCATACTGATTAGTCAACCCCCAGTAGGAGATTTGACATTAGGTAAGACCCATTCCTACAGTAGAGGGTTCCCAAAGAGGACTGAGAGGTATTTTATGAAAGTACTCCAGCACTTTCCAGAGGGGTAGGCAGTTGGGGAAGAGGGTAGGGAATGGAGGGCAAGTTCCTCATTGTCTGAGGTGAGATCTGGGTGGTGAACATCACAGAACCCGCCACAAAGGAAATGGTGAAAATTGAGAACATGATGAAATTGTAGTAAATGATAGATAATGACACATGTTGGCTATTCATGAGAAGAGGTTTTGAAATGAGAAGTAAGATAACTTCTTCATGATCATTTCTATGATTTCACGTGGCTTACTATACGGGCATATCTTAATGATATGTTCACTATCTTGAACAGGCTGAACCCTCATAATCACCTGAAGGATAGATAGCAAGATTTGAAAAAAAAAAAAAAAAAAACATGGTGAAAACAGCTAAAAACTACTTTTTCAGATATCCATTGCCAGCATTTAGTGAAGGGCAAACGCTCAAAGAAGAAAGTGATTTTTTTTCCTCGATGTCTGTAAAACAAAACTCATTATTCACTATCTTATATATTTAATAATACCTTGAAAGGAGTGGGTGTTGGCATATCTGACTGAACACACACACACTACAGTGTGTAAGAACTCAGGTTCAAGTGCCCAGTCTCCCACATGCAGGGGGAGGGGAAAGCTTCATGAGCAATGAAGCAGTGCTACAAATGCTTCACTCTCTCTCCCTCTCAATCTCCCACTCCCCTCTTCATATGACTTTCTATCAAAAATAAATAAAAATAGTTTTTAAAACTTTAAAAAAATAAGTTAGTTAAAAAATACACTGGAATGTTCTAATTATTCACAAATGATCCTAAGCCGGCACAGAAGGTAAAGCATGTGTTTTACCAAATATGAGGCCCTGAGTCTCTGACAAATATCAAACACAGTCTTCAGAGAGAGCCTCAAGATAATTTCTGGTTCTGTATGTGACTGAATTACTCACAACTAAATATGTGTGGCTTTCCCCAAACCTTAATTGTAAAATATGATCTAATTTGATAAAATGGGCAGACGACCCCACCAACGGGTCCTGGAGCCCTGCATCCCCAGAGTCCTGCCCCACTAGGGAAAGATAGAGACAGGCTGGGGCTATGAATCTATCTGCCAATGCCCATGTTCAGCAGAGAAACAATTACAGAAGCCAGACATTTCACCTTCTGCACCCCATAATGATCCTGGGTCCATATTCCCAGAAGGATAAAGAATAGGAAAGCTTTCAAGGGAGGGGATGGGATATGGAATTCTGGTGGTGGGAGTTGTGTGGAATTATACCTTTTTTTTTTTCCTTTTGCCTCCAAGGTTAACACTGGGGCTCAGTGACTGCACTACCAATCCACTGCTCCTAGAGGCTATTTTTTTCCCTTTTGTTGGCCTTGTTGTTTATCATTGTTGTCATTATTATTGTTGTTGTTGTTGCTGCTGTCGTCATTGTTGTTGGATAGGACAGAGAGAAATCGAGAAAGGAGGGAAATACAGGGAGAGAGAAAGATAGAAACCTGCAGACCTGATTCATGGCTTGGGAAGTGACTCCCCTGCAGGTGGGGAGCAAGAAGCTGGAACCCAGGGCTCAGCTGGGATCCTTACACCGGTCCTTGCGCTTTGTGCCATGTGTGCTTAACCCGCTGTGCTACTGCCCAGTCTACCCGGAATTGCACCCCTCTTATCCTTTGGTCTTGTCACTATTTCCATTTTATAAATAAAAAAATAGGAAATACAAAAAGAAATATAAGATGAAAGTAGTACAGCTCTGATCCAACCATGATACAAATATGAATGCCTTAATCAGAGATTGTCAGTAGCACTATCCATATTATTGCAATAAGACGATTATTATTTCATTTTAATATTATACTGATTTTATGAGATGAAAACGCCACTCTACCACTTTTGGTATCTTACCTGTTTTTCTTGTTTTTATATGGTATCATTATGTTTTAGCTTTATTTTCTTAATAATAGCATTTTTTTTTAACTTGTTATATTTACCCAATTTGGTGGTGGAGAAATGATGCACACAAACATATGTCCTTCGATTACATCAGATATGCTTTACCTCTTAATATTAAAGTTCCCTGCGTGTGTGTGTGAACACACACACACAGAGTAAATATTTTCAGTTCAAAAGACAGATCCTGATGTTGAAAGTAAGTTTGAAAATAACAACATTAAAGTATCTGAAACTTCTTTGGGGAACTATTCATATACTTAATTATTCTGCCCCTTGTTACATTACTTCATTATATTCTCTTCATCACATATGTCTAATTTTTTTGTTGCAGATCAACCTAAATAAAATGCGCGATCACAAAGTTAATAGACTTCATCTCTCCATGCCCTACACTCAATTGCCTCGAACAATGCCAGAAGCATACTACAAGCTATCTCCTGAATAAGAGCTTCAATAAAGCTTTTATTCATTCATTTATTCATTAATCCATTTATCCATTATGTGTATATGGACACATTATGTAAGAAATCCATGCATACTAGTGAGTTAATTTTGTTATTAACTTGGAAAATTATATACAACTTATAGACATAGTTGTAGATATATCGATGAATTCCAGTTATGTGAAATAATATTCTAAGAAGTCCTAAGGTGAAGGTTCATAGACACAAAAAACTGCTGACTGGAGAAGACATTTCCCCAATTTTTCCAGTGGTAATGACAATAAGACAGCCAGCAAAAGAAAGAAGGATTTGGAGCAGGGAATTCCCCGCTGGGAATTTGCTCCACCGATCTTATGCTTACTGCTGGCTTTGTGTTTCAATAACCTCTCCCCTAGTACTTTGTTAACCCACTCTAGATTACCCTCTTCATACAGTACAATACATATCTGAAATCCATTAACAACTTGATTGTTCTGCACCGCACTTCCTGGCCAGAGGAGTTCCATTTATTATCAAACCTTACTCAGGCATTTTCAGTAATCTTTTTGTGCTCACACTCAACCTCCACTCACACTTTCTAAAAAGCCAGTTACGCACTGTAGACTATCCTCCCTGGAGACTATTGACCAGGTTGGGTTCATAGTTATGAGCACATAACTGAAGCTGACATGACCTTTACCAAAATTAATAGCTCTTAAAACATATTGCCTTCACAGCATTTTACAGTTTCATGATACATCTGAGAACAAAACAAGTTTAAATTAATGTCACTAATACCTAAGTATTCTGGGGTGAAATAAAAAAAAGTGTCTGGACCAATAGAAGCAAGAGGTGGAAGATGAACTTAGAGTCTGTGCAGGCTTATGGTAGCAGATAGTTCTACCTGATTTTGGATGATGTTGGAGAGCTGTTCTCTTGCAGACATGAATCTTCTGTTAGCACTCACCAGGAATTACTGCTGGCAGACTCTCAATTTGCACATGTAATAACATGTTGAAATACTTGGTACTACTTCCTCCCACTCTCTCTCTTTAATTTAACCTCTTATTTAATTTTAGCTGCTCTGTTTTACAAGCAAAACAGCTGCCTGTGTGGGGAAGAGGTGCACCTTTCAAAATCATGGCTTATGGTTTTCTAAATGTAAGCCTGCCTAATCCTTTCATATCATTGGATTACGCTCTCCAAGCAAATCTCCCCAGCTTTCATCAAGGAGAATGGGCTCCCCGCCAAGTAACCACTCATCCCAGCCCAAGTCCACCTGGCCTTTCCCAATTATCAACTCCTCCATAGTTGGCCATTAAAGGGACAGAATATTTGCCCAACTTTCTGAAAGCCAAACAAAATCTTTGTTCTACAGAGTCACCAATCTCTATACAGGATTCTGATCTGAATTATTATCAGGAAAAAAAGAGAGTCTTTGATCACTGGGCCAGTTTTCTCTTGGTATCACTTAATAAGATAAATATAAATTTATTAGAAGTTTAAACAATAACCAAGGTCAGATCAGTAGAGAGAGAAAACATATACCTATTACTAGTGCTACAGGTGACTATATTTGAGGTGTTGGCTAATAAAATCATCCTAAGATTCCTAAATGCCCCCTAAAATCTATATCAATCAATTTTTTTAATTTTTTAATTTTATTTATTTATTTATTTATTGGATAGAGACAGCCAGAAATTGAGAAGAGGAGGGGATAGAGGGAGAGAGACTGAGAGACACCTGCAGACCTGCTTCACCACTTGCAAAGCTTTCCCCCTGCAGGTGGAGACTGGGGGCTCAAACTCAGGTCCTTGTGCACTATGTGCATTCAACCAGGTGTGCTACCACCCGGCCTCCATCAATCAAAATTTTAACAAAATTTTTAAAAACTGTTCACAGTTACTTGATACCTATGTCCCTCCACAGGTCTAGAATGGGGCCTTCTTGGATTTCAAAGGAATAGAAATGTTTGTGATTAAAAAGCAGAACAAGGGATCTGAATCACACACACTCCTCTGCCAATCATGTCTGAAATTCTGAGCATATGTAAACTCTCTCATGGATCTATACAAAAGCACCTTGGCATTCGATAATCATTTTGATCTCTTCTCAGTTAAACTTTAACAACTATATGCAAGTAATTGAGAGGAGAGGAATAACAGTAGAGAGTGACTTGCAAGACTGTATATAATTTATAAATGTAGATTTTCAGATGTTTATGTTATGTAAAATGACATTCTGACTAAGGTACCTTGATTCATGAGATTTTAAAAGATAGGAGTTCAAACCCCTTTGGATAAGCAAAGGCTCGGACATCTACCTTGGTTGTTGCTGTATTACTATGGAAATGAAAGCATCTTCATGTTCTCCTTTCTACATAAGTCTTGGGAATATGAGTGAAATAAGTATTAAAGATGTTGAAGAATAATATAGTAGATGATCTTCTACTATGCCATTTTACTTATCTTCTTGGATCTTTTGAGTCAAAGGGGCAAGACAGTGGACTTAGGATCTCCTTACCTCATTTTCTGGTCTGTCTAGAAATGTATCACAACCAAAGGAAGTGTTGGAGATACCTTCCCTAGCCCTTAGGGAGAGAGTTTGTCCTTCACTATTCCCTACCCTCTGGTCTTCAAAATACCTGGAAGGAAGACCTTGTAACTTACTCTCAAAACATGGCATTTTTTTTGGAAGTAAAGTAGTACATGAGAACCATTTTGATGAGAAGAGTTTGAAAATGTCTCGAGATATAACATCTTATTTTATATATAAGTTCCTTAAACATACAGGACCCCATTTTTGTGAAGAAGGGAATGAAATATATAGCAAATAGTATATACTGATAAGACCCAGTTTCCATTCCTAGAAGTCTGTTTAGTTTGATATGTGCTCACACTCCCAAGTTTCACTTTGCATTTCTGGGTTCATTAAACCCTCAGATTCATTGTTGAAAGTCAAAATGAAACCCCCCATGAAGAAAACCACACTGATTTTTACCTGCTTTTATGTCAGTGTTATGAGAACCTAACATTAAATCAGCCTATTTCATTCCACACTCACTTTTGGGGGTATATAAGCCACTTCCAGTAAAGTATCAAAGAAATTTTATTTGCCTAAAAAATGTTCACTAATTGGAAGAGTCTTCAGTTAAATCTAAAGCTTTCACATTGATTTTAAATGTTTTTAAGTGTTTTAAAATTAACTAAATTGCTTCAATTAAGTATTTAACAGGTAAGACAGGAAAAAAACAAAACATTTCTGAATTTCAACTTTTTATAAGCATTTTATAAAAATCTGAATCCCTCAAAACAAATGCCAAACATAGTTACACATTCTTCTATGTGTAACTATGAAACAAAATCATACTGTCAAACAAAAGAGAGGACATTTCAAAGAATGAAGACAGATGAAAAAGAAAGAGGAAGAGAAATGGAGGAGGGAAAAATGTAAGTATGATTTTCTTTTTCACCCATTTCTGAAACAAGCAGAATTTTCATCTAAAACTAGCATAAATCTGGGGGTTGGGTGGTATAGCACAGTGGATTAAGCGCACACAGCCTGAAGCGCCAGGACCAGTATTAAACATTCTGGTTCAAGCCCCTGGCTCCCGACCTGCAGGGGGCTCGCTTCACAAGCAGTGAAGCAGGTCTGCAGGTGTAAATCTTTCTTTCTCCTTCTCTGTCTCCCCCTTCTCTCTCAATTTCTCTCTCTCCTATCCAACAACAGCAACATATAATAACATCAACAACAATAATGGGAAAAGATGGCTAACAGAAGTAGTGGATTTGAACTGCAGGCACCCAAGACCCAGAGATAACCCTGGAGGCAAAGACAAACAAAACAAACAAACAAAATAACAAAACAAAAAAAACTAGCATAAATCTGATCTGAAATGCTTAATTCAAACTTCAGCCAAACTCATCTCACTATTTTACTTGGGACTAAATTTAGTCACATCTATCTGGGATCATCTTCATCATGCCTAGATGGAATCCTGAATATTTTCCTGTCTGTCTTCCTAAAAAGATAGGCCAGCGGTCAAGGAAGGAAGTCAAGATCCTACTTTTGGAATGTACAGACAGCAGAGCAAGAATGACTAAATCAAGGATATGACATGGTCACAGAGTTAGAGCTGATCAGATAGGAACAGATAAGAAGTAAGAGGTGGGGAGAAGGGGAAAAGGTAATTTTAAAAAGATTGACTAAAATATTTGTCATACCTACAGGAGATGTGATTGAAAGGTAAGGATGGTCGGGACCCTGGTTATTCTGATGAGCAGTTATGTTGCTAGTTACAGAATACAACTAAGTCACCCTGACTGAACTCAAAACCTGGCAACCTTAAGGTTAAAAATCCCTACCCTGTTGTAAAAATAAGAATATTTAAAGGTTTCATCTAGTCTCTATTTTAAAAATAACATGAGAGCCTGGGGAGATAGGTCAACCTATGGGAACACATTTTACCATACCCTGACAGCATATGGGAATACTACAGCACAGGGAAAAGTTCTATGGATCTCACTCATTCTTACCTCTCTCAGTGTGTGTGTGTGTGTGTGTGTGTGTGTGTGTGTGTGTGTGTGTGTGTGTGTGTGTGTGTGTGTGTGTGTGTGTGTACCTGGAGCAGATGTATGGTACATGTAAGAATCCAGCACCCACCCCCACCAAATAAATAAAAACAAATGAAGAGCCAAGGAGACAGCATAAAATGAGCATGCTACCTTTTCCTTTCTGTCTTCACTGATAAAATTCAGATTACCCCAAGTGGAAATTTCTTAGAGGTGAGGATCAGAATAAACTCCCAAGATACTGTGTGTGTTGTCACTTACTTTTCAGCAACCCCAAATGGTGACAATTTCCTGTGCACTAAGGCTTCTATCTTTCTGCTCTTAGACCCTAGCTCATTGTTTGGCATTTGGCAAATATTCAATAAAAGTTTTGATCTTGGGAGTTGGGCGGTAGCACAGTGGGTTTAGCACAAACAAGGACCGGCTTAAGGATCCCGGTTCAAGCCCCCGGCTCCCCGCCTAAAAGGGAGTCACTTCACAGGCAGTGAAGCAGGTCTGCAGGTGTCTGTCTTTCTCTCCCCCTGTCTTCCCCTCTTCTCTCTATTTCTCTCTGTCCTATCCAACAATGACAATAATAACTACAACAACAATCAAAACAACAAAAGCAACAGAAAGGAAATAAATAAATAAATATTTAAAAAAAGTTTTGATCTCAATGACTTAAGTATACAAACGTCCACAGAAAGACAGTATTTGGTACTTTTAGTCTGATGGGTCATTTGGATTTTTTTGAGGAATTTGTCCCCAGAGTCAATCAAATATGATCAATCTATGGGAAGCCCATGAGTGCCACACTCATACATAGTTTACCTTCTTTGACATAGAAATAGCTGTTTCTTTTCTGGAAATAAAAGAGGAATTTTTTTATAGTTATCCCATCTTCTCACCTTTTTGTCTATTACTAGTCTCTTTTGGTCTGCATCTCCAAGCTGCAAAGAAACCGTTGAAAATTAAACCACAGAACAGCATTCTAATGAGAGCATGATTACCTAACACCCCACTGTGGTTTCAGATGGCATTGTGCCAACCTTCCAAAATGCTACCAGAAGTCAGAGGGGGAAAAAAGAAGTAAAAAAAAAAAAAAGTGATTAGTGTCCCCTTAGTGAAGGCAGTATTCTTGGATGGCTTCCAAAAAAGAACTCTCTAGAAGGACTTTGGTTATTGGTGCCTACACAAAACTTTCTTCCTGTTTTGAAAAGTTCTAGAGAGAGAAGGGGGGCACCCTTGATTTAGTACATAATGTCCTGGACTAGGTGTTTTTAGCACCAAGTTCTGCTCTGCACGTCTGTACCCAGCATTGCCTATCTCATCAACTTGCCTTCTGAGCACCCACTTGCTATTTCTGTAGCCTAGGTTACAAGACCGCAGGTGTTGATGCTTTGCAGTGAAAACTCTTCTAACCCCTCAGAACAAAGCCCAAATGAGCATTATTCCTCTCTAGCTGGCCTCTTAGCACAACCAGTACTGGGCATAGAGAAGAGTATAGAGGTGCTGAAGCTCATGCTGGGGTCATTTCAGAGACATCCTCTCCATCTCCAAATGGCCAAGCACTTGAACATTTGGGACTGTAGTTTCATTTCCACATTGGGTTTCCTGACTTAACCCCTGAACTGCCTTCTACAATAGTCTTTCCACCAGCTCAAGGCAATCAGGTGGTCCTGTATGGCCACAGAAAAAAGTGGGTGGATCACAGAGCTGAAAGACAATGGTAATGGAATCCATTCATTGTACAGATGAAGAATTGGAGCCAGAGGAACTTGAGAGATTCATCCAAAGTTGCAAAATTACTCAGCACCTTGACTTTCAGGTTGTGGATATTGCCCTACTCAACCCCTACCCCACCACAAACCAGTTCTTTTTAGTGATATTGCCCTACTTAACCCCTACTCAACCCCTACCCCACCACACACCAGTTCTTTTTAGTTACAGAGTAGCTAACAACCACTTGAACATGAAGCGGTAGACACAGAGCAGACCTGGTAAATTCTACTTTTCTCCCCTGTAAAATATTCAACACTGTGCTAAACAATCACAAGTATGCATGAAAAAGTACAGCACACTCTGGCCTCAAAAGTTTTCAGTTGAAGCAGGTCTGCAGGTGTCTATCTTTCTCTCCCCCTCTCTGTCTTCCCCTTCTCTCTCCATTTCTCTCTGTCCTATCCAGCAACGACGACAACAGAATAACTACAATGAAACAACAAGGGCAACAAAAGGGAATAAATAAATAAATAAAGTTTTCAGTTTAGGGGGTATGGCGCATCTGGCTAAGCACACAGAGTACTAAGCACAAGGATCTGGGTTCAAGCCCACAGTTCCCCAAATGCAGGTGGGATACCTCACTAGTGACGAAGCAAATCTGCAGGTGTATATATTTTTCTCTCCCTCTCTATTTACCCCCCCTCTTTCAATTTCTCTCTGTCCGTCAAAAAAAAAAAAAAACCGTCACCAGGAGCAGAAATTCATAGTATTGACACCAAGTACCAGAGATAATCCTGGAGGAGACACCAAAAAAAAAAAAATCAGCTTCTTGGTCACATTAGGCACTGGAATAATCTAAACAAGGAGCAAGAATCTGCTTAATAGAGTAAGTGCAATGAAAACCAGAAATCTCCCTCTTCACTCCCTTCACCTGGTTGATTTACTTGTTTTTTCTTGGTTTTTGAGGTGGCCTCTTTGTGCACACTTCCCTCGATTTAGTTCACATTGGACTACAAGCACTTGCACACTCGTCTGAGGACAGTTTCCTGGTAGGCTCTGTACACTGATGTACCCTATGCCTAGTGCCTGGTAGTTCAATGATCAGTAAATGTTTTGGAGAAGAAGGAGATAAATGTCCACTAGGAATATTTTAGTTAGTGGGATTGGATCTGGGCTGAGGAGATAGCATAATGGTGATGCAAAAAAAAACTTTGACACCTGAGGCAACAAAGTTCCCAGGTTCAACCCCCAGCACTGCCACAAGTCAGAGCTGAGCAGTACTCTGGTAAAAAATAAATGGATAGGCAAATAGGGAAGGATTTGTATCAATGCAGCAGGTGGCAGAAAAATAAGTAGATAGCCCTCTTCCCCACAAAAATAAAAAGTCACAGCA
The DNA here is from genome assembly GCF_950295315.1 of Erinaceus europaeus. Classification (NCBI taxonomy): domain Eukaryota; kingdom Metazoa; phylum Chordata; class Mammalia; order Eulipotyphla; family Erinaceidae; genus Erinaceus; species Erinaceus europaeus. The sequence goes on along the minus strand of NC_080179.1, from coordinate 54,844,729 downwards.
ATCTGTGCTTGTGGGAAGTAGAAAAGGCCCCATGGATGGAATATCAGGAAAGTGAGGTGCTCTTGAGTAACTCAAATGAGTTCTGACTCCTCTAGGAGCTCAGCAATGCCAAGACAATGGTTATCAAAAGGAAAATGTACTGTCCTTGAATTAAAAAGAAAGAAAGAAAGAAAGAAAGAAAGAAAGAAAGAAAGAAAATTAGAGAGAAAAAACCAAAACCATGATAATGCTGCACTCAGCAACATTCAGCTCAGTTTTAGATTCTAATTTTGAGAAGTATTTTCCTGTACTTGAAAAACAAGCTTTCAGGCTTCACTTTGGTAGCTCTCCCTTCTGATCTGTGAAGTGCTGACTGTCTCAGCACCTGAAAAGACAGGCTAAGTTTCACCTTGGGAAAATGCAAAATAGTTAGCTGCAGTGGCAAAAAAAAAAAAAATGCATCTCAATCACAAATGTCTTTGAAACACTGCACTGAAGGGAATGCTGACAGGACCACTGACTCATTTCAGCCAGTGAGGCAGGGTGACTCTGTGACTCAGGAAAGTGCATATCTTTAAGAAGCAGTTCCTTCTGATTCTTTTTATCTCTATGCCTTTACCAAACAAACAAGTGCCATCTTTCACTTGGGGGCACCTGCTAAACTTTTACAGAAAAGAGTTCTGAGAAGAACTATAATTACCAACAGCAGAAAGGGTTTGGTTTCTGCTCTCTTATGACTCACTCATAGGGCTATCAAAATCAAGGAACAAAATGATTTGTCTGGGAATGGGGTGTGAAAAAGGAACAAAGAGTCATAAAGAGCAGTTGGATTGGGGATATAAAATATGATCCTTCCCCACATCCAAAGTGGAAGGTGTCATCTTGTAAGTGGCCAAATGCCACATAAGATAAAGCAGACATTTAATGCCAACTCACACCTTTCTGGCAAGATATTAACAAAGGAAGTGCCAGGACAATGAAAGAGAGAAGAGAGAAAAAGCATGTTCCTAGAAATGCCTCATTGCTGATCAGTCCTGGATTGTAGCTGGTGGCATTCTACTCCAAACTAGAGCACCTTAGATAGAAAAGAATGACTCTCCGCTAAATAACCTGAACATCACCAATGGGCCCCCCAAGATCCCAAAGATCTCCCAAGAACACAACAAAAACTATTAGTGATTTAATAATGATTTACTATATTTTAAGTTTATAAGAGTTCCACACTGCACTCATAACCAAAGTTCTGTGCCCTCTCTCTCCCAAAATTAAAACCACCATAGTTCAAAAATGTGAAGTTTGCAGACTGGGAGTATGGACCGACCAGTCAACGCCCATGTTCAGTGGGGAAGCAGTTACAGAAGTCAGACCTTCCACCTTCTGCAACCCTCAATGACCCTGGGTCCATGCTCCCAGAGGGATAGAGAGTGGGAAAGCTATCAGGGGAGGGGATGGGATATGGAGATTGGGTGGTGGGAATTGTGTGGAGTTGTACCCCTCCTACCCTATGGTTTTGTTAATTTATCCTTTCTTAACTAAAAAATAAATTTTAAAAAAATGTGGTTTATTTTATGTTTGATGATGAAAGGCAAAGAGAGAGAGGAAGAAGCAGAGACACCTGCAGCACTGCTCCAGTGCTCATGAAACTTCCCCACTGCAGGCAGGGACCAAAGGTTTGAACTCAGGTCCTCATGCATGGGAATGCATGGACTCAGCCAGGTGCACCACCACCTGGCATTACAATTTGAGTTTCTAATACCTTTGTCTTTATCCTTCCCCTGCATGTGTACTGTGAGCTATCATTTTCCAGAGAAATGAGCTCCCATCCTGGAACCTTCACATAGCAAGTATGCCACAAACATTGGTGTTGATGGATAATAAACTCACTTCAAAGGTGAGCACGACTTTGCATTGTATTCATTTTGATGAAACACTGAAGCTTTAAAACTTTAAGTAACTTATCCAAAGCCACTAGGCTAATGAGCTCAAATCTCTTTGCTCCAAAGCCCAAGTTTTTAAGGTGACAGATTATGCTTCTTTGCCAAAGGTAGATTAGATGGGGGAGGAACTGGGTGTGTCAAAATCTTCTTAAGCAGCTCTTGCACCACTACCGCCCCCATTTCAGTAGCCTTAGTCTACTACCATTGGGTTAATGTATTTATTTTCTGTTTGCCAATCTTAATTGTGGGTTCGAGGTCATAACTGTTTGTCCCTCCTCAAGAGCTGTCACACCCAGTGTTCCCTGGTTTCATTTGTGCATTTGGGTTCCAACTGTCACTCCCCAGGCAGTACATTGGTTTCACTTCCCTGGGTCCTAATTCATTCGTTTTTTAAATAGAGCTCTAGCTACAAGGGTAGCCGTGAGAAGTAAGAAAAGGGGTATAAACATAAAACCCAGAAGAGCCTCACCATGACGCTGTTCATGCATTAGTGAACACATCACAAACAATAGGCTTTGCAATGAATTATTTTTATCCTTTCATAGTAGTCTTCTGTCTCAACCTCAATTAACATCAGAATCATCCAGAGCATTGTTTTGAAAATACACACACTGGACCCTACCTGAGACCTACCAAATCAGAAACATCATGTTGAGACAAAGGAATCTGAATTTCACCTATTAGTAAACCTCCTGTTATGCACAGGTCTGGGCCAAACAGGATGTTCACCCTTGCAGAAAGTTCCTTAAGGAATAAGTTAGGGCCAGTTGAGCACATGTCACTATGCATAAGGACCAGGGTTCAAACCCCTGTTACTACCTACAGGGGAATGCTTCACAAGTCATGGAACAGTGCTACAGGTGTCTCTCTTTTTCTCCCTATTTCCCCTTCCTGTCTCATTTTCTCTCTGTTCTATCAAATAAAAGATAAACAAATAAATAAAAATTTTAAAGGATTAAGTTAAGGTTACAAGACCTGGAAGCTCCCTCTCAAATAAGTCTTATTCAGATGCTTTGGGATCCATAGTTCCCTCCTGAAAACAAAGAAGCAATTAGAAAATACAGGACTAGTCCCCAGCGGTCATCTCCCAAATTCCCCCCATCCTCTCATTCCCTCCCCCACCACCACTCCTGTCGCCTCAGCATGGATAGGCTCTGGGCAGACAAAAACTATGCTCCCTTCAAGGTTGCCTTACTCTGTCAAACAAGAAACTCTCTTTTAACAACCGTAAACTTTCATGAATCACCACAGGAAAACTAGTCATGCTGTTAATATCTGTTGATGGAGAACAAGCTTCTTAGAACATACATACAAAAACAAACAAAATTAGTTCAAAGCACTTTCAAATAAATTTGGCATTTTATTAATCATATCAGACAGCATCACCAGCATTTAAAAGGTCATGATGCATAAGCTACTCAGTCTGAATTAAGATTTGATACTTGAGAATTTTTGATCCCTCTACAATAATTTCCAGAGATCTGGTACTGGTAGATTGGAAACCAGCATGGACTGCCCTATGAGGGTCAAAGTCTGTGGTCCAACCACCTGTACCAACTTGCTCCTAAACAGCAAACAGCACCAATAGGATACAGCTGTGGAATACAGTGTTTGAAACAAGCCACAAATGAGTAACCAAAGGACCAGAGAAATGATTTGAGGTCAAGAAGGAAAAAAAGAAAATGGATCTGAAAATAAACTCTGTTTTAGCAAGCTATATGTAGGAGAGACCTGAAGTCACACAACCAAAACTAAACACTTAAAGGCAAACTTGAACACTGAGCCAAGCAGCTATTAGCTTTCTGGTCCTTTTTCCAGCCATGACATCACTTCCCCAGACAATAACTTGGGTCCACCTGCATAACAGATGTCAGGCTCAGGCAAAACTAATAAAGTCATGAACCCTTTTGAATATACCTTAAATAGACCTACTAGCTATTCCCAAAACGGAGACCCCAAATCTTCATCTGCAATATTCCAGCCTTTAAGTTCATGATTAGTCAACAACTTGTTTGGCTTTATATGTTAACTCTTTTCGACCACCAGGTTCCAGATGCTATCATGATGTCAACCAGACTTCCTGAACAGATGATCCCACCAATGTGTCCTGAAGCTCTGCTTCCTCAGTGCCCTTCCCCACTAGGGAAAGAGAAACAGGCTGGGAGTATGGATCGATCTATCAGTGCCCATGTTCAGCGGGGAAGCAATGACAGAAGCCAGACCTTCCACCTTCTGCACCCCACAATGACCCTGGGTCCATACTCCCAGAGGGTTAAAGAATAGGAAAGCTATCAGGGGAGGGGATGGGATACGGAGCTCTGGTGGTGGGAATTGTACCCCTTTTATCCTATAGTCTTGTCAGTGTTTCCATTTTATAAATAAATAAAAAGAATGAGGTAAAGGGTGCTTATTTTGATGAAATAAATAAATAAATATGGCATGATTTACAAATAAAGGCACAAGTACATAGTAGATTTCTTTCCACTCACTGCTAAAAATTATTTTCAGGGGATGAAGAGACTTCTCAGTGGTAGAGCACCTGCCTCCCATGTCTGAGACTCTGACTTTGATGTCCCGAACCATATAAGAGCAGCAAACAGAACTTGAGGGGTAGTGGAGAGGTGCTTTTCTCTCTGTCTTTTCCTCCTCTCTATCCAATAGCTCTATCTCTCTCAGTGTCCCTAAAATAGAAAAAAATATATGAGCCAGTAAAATAGCTTACATGGATAGTGCACATACTTTGCTATACATATGGCCCAGGTTCCAGCCGGGGACCTATCATATGAGAGAATGCTTCAGTGTTGTGGAGTCTTCTCCTCTCTGTCTGTTTTTTCCTTTCTATCAGAAAACTATCATCCCAAAGCAGTGAAACCTCAGTTACCACTAATTGTTAAGTAAATATTGAAAAATTGAGCTGGGATATAGCACAGTAGTAATATACATGCATTAGACCATGAATTCAATCCCTGACACTGTATAAAAAATGTTTGAATAAGAATGGAAATGCCCCCCAACTTTTCATCTGCACTAATCCAGCCTTTAGGTTCATGATTAGTCAACAACTTGTTTGGCTTTGTATGTTAACTCTCTTTTCAGCCACCAGGTTCCAGATGCTAGCATGATGCCAACCAGACTTCCCTGGACAGATGACCCCACCAATGTGTCCTGGAGCTCTGCTTCCTCAAAGCCCTTCCCCACTAGGGAAAGAGAGAGAAAGGCTGAGAGTATGGATCGACCTACCAATGCCCATGTTTAGCGGGGAAGCAATTATAAAAGCCAGACCTTCCACCTTCTGCATCCCACAAGGACCTTGGGTCCATACTCCCAGAGGGTTAAAGAATAGAAAAGCTATCTGGTAGGAGGAATTGTGTGGAGTTGTACCCCTCTTATCCTTTTGTTTTGTCAGTATTTCATTTTATTAAATAAATAATAAAAATAATAAAATAAAGACTGGAAATGCCTTACAACGTGGCAAATTCTAGGCATATAGTTAAAGAACAGAGACACACTGGGCCAGGTGGTGGTGCACCTGTTTGAGTGCACATGTTACAATATGCAAGGATCCGAGTTCGAGCCCCCGGTCCCCACCTGCAGGGAGAAAGATTTGCAAGTGGTGAAGCAGTGCTGCAGGTGTCTCTCTGTCTTGCTCCCTCTCTATTACCTCCTTCCCTCTTAATTTCTGGCTGTCTCTATCCAATAAATAAATAAAGGCTAAAAAAGATTTTTTTAAAAAAAAAGAACAGAGAAACACCAATTTGATATTTATACCTCTGTGTTGACAGCTGCAGTTTTTGCAGTAGCCAAAATAAATAATCAAACTAAAGGCCCATCAACAGATGACTGGGCAGAGAAGTTATGTAATACATATTCAATGGAATACTACTTTGCAATTAAGTAAAATATAATGTTTTATCATTTGGGACAAAATGGATGGAAATGAATGTGATATGCTCAATGAAATAGGGATAAAAGACAACAGCTAGCAATTAAGGAAACAGCATACTGGTTATGTAAACAGACTGCTGCCTGAGGCAGCTAAGGTCCCAGGTTTAATCCCTAGCACCACCATCAACCAGAAATGGCACTGCTCTGGTGAAAAAAAAAAAGAGGGGGGGGGCACAGAATCAGAAGCAATAGCAGCAAATGCAGGAAAGAGAAAAAAGAGAAGAGAAATCAATTCTTTTTACTATAGCAACAAAAACCATAAAATATCTAGGAACAAACCTAACCGAAGAAGTGAAAGACTTGTATACTGAAAATTATGAGTCACTACTCAAAGAAATTGAAAAAGACACAAAAAAGTGGAAAGATATTCCATGTTCATGGGTTGGAAGAATTAACTTCATCAAAATGAATATACTACCCAGAGCAATCTACAAATTTAATGCTATCCCCATCAAGATCCCAACCACATTTTTGGGGAGAATAGAACAAATGCTACAAATGTTTACCTGGAACCAGAAAAGACCTAGAATTGCCAAAACAATCTTGAGAAAAAAGAACAGAACTGGAGGTATTACACTCCCAGATCTTAAATTGTATTATAGGGCCACTATAATCAGAACTGCTTGGTATAGGAACATGAATAGGCAGACACACTGATCAGTGGAATAGAATTGAGAGCCCGGAAGTAAGCCCCCACACCTATGGACATCTAATCTTTGACAAAGGTGCCCAGACTATTAAATGGGAAAACAGAGTCTCTTCAACAAATGTTGTTGGAAATAATGGGTTGAAACATGCAGAAGAATGAATTTCACCAAATACAAAAGTAAATTCCAAGTGGATCAAGGACTTGGATGTTAGACCAGAAACTATCAGATACTTGGAAGAAAATATTGGCAGAACTACTCTTGTCTGCATAAATTTTAAAGACATCTTCAGTGAAACGAATCTAATTACAAAGAAGACTAAGACAAGCATAAACCTATGGGACTACATCAAATTAAAAGGCTTCTTCACAGCAAAAGAAACCACTACTCAAATCAAGTGACCCCCTCATAGAATGGGAGAAGATCCTTACATGTCATACATCAGAAAAGAGACTAATAACCAGTATATATAAAGAGCTTGCCAAATTCAACCACAAGAAAACAAATAACCCCATCCAAAAACGGGGAGAGGACATGGACAGAATATTCACCACAGAGTATCAAAAGGCCAAGAAACACATGAAAAAATGCTCCACGTCTTTGATTGTCAGAGAAATGCAAATAAAGACAACGAGAAACCACTTCACTCCTGTGAGAATGTCATACATCAGAAAAAGTAACAGCAGCAAACGGTTGCAGCAGCAAAAGGTTGTGGGGTCAAAGGAACCTTCTGCACTGCTGGTGGGAATGTAAATTGGTCCAACCTGTGTGGAGAACAGTCTGGAGAACTCTCAGAAGGCTAGAAATGGACCTACCCTGTGATCCTGCAATTCCTCTCCTGGGGATATATCCTAAGGAACCCAACACACCCATCCAAAAAAGATTTTTGTATACCTATGTTCATAGCAGCACAATTTTTAATAGCTCAAACCTGGATGCAGCCCAGGTGTACAACAACAGATGAGTGGCTGAGCAAGTTGTGGTATATATACACAATGGAAGACTACTCAGCTATAAAAAATGGCGACTTCATTTTCAGCTGATCTTGAATGGAGCTTGAAGAAATCACGTTAAGTAAAATAAGTCAGAAACAGAAGGATGAATATGGGATGATCTCACTCTAAGCAGAAGTTGATAAACAAGATCTGAAGAGAAAACACAAGCAGAACCTTAACTGGAATTGGCATATTGCACCAAAGTAAAAGACTCTGGGGTGGGTGGGTGGGGAGAATACAGGTCCAAGAAGGATGACAGAGGACCTATTGGGGGATGTATTGTTATAGGGAAAACTGAGAAATGTTATGCATGTACAAGCTATTGTATTTACTGTCGAATGTAAACCATTAATTCCCCAATAAAGAAATAAAAAGAGAGAGACAGAGAAGAGAAGAAGAAGATGGAAACTATCTGACACGGAATTTTAAAAAATGTTTCTAAAATAAATAAAACTGCGGTGGCTATCAGAGGGAAGGAGGTGCAGGAACTTTGGTGGTGGATGAGGTGAGTTCTATATACACATATGTGGGTATGAAGCTATACCCTGAAATGTTGTAATTCTGTAAACCAAAGTTAAATATCTAATAATAAAATTTTGTCATGTTTGTAGGTAAGGAGCTTTGGAATTAAAATAATTTTAGGCATTTTGGCTAAGAAGTTCCAATAATGTACCAAGCTTGGAGGTAAATGGTATAGTGACCCTATAGGTTCCTTAAAATCATTAGCTCAGATTCCATCTTTTCTATAAAGCTTTCTAAGGACACATTGGCTTGAAATGACTCTCCTCTGACTTGGCCCCAAACTTGGTGATTCTGATACTGCAGATCTGAGCCAGGGTAGGTGTCATTGACTCCTTGTTTTCTAAATAACTCATCTGTGACCATGAAAGTTACAATGATACTAGAACTGTTATTACATTACAGAATTTGAATTGAAAACATATTTACATTTCGTGGCATAGCTGCTACTTTCCATCTGCCTTTTCTCCTGTAACTCTTAGCATAGTGCCCAGGTCTAATGGATGTTCAATGACTGCATATGATTTGCTTTGATTTCAATGTAGTGTCCTATCCTGGAAAATCAACTCTAAATCACACCCAAGCATAGAAGGGACACAAGCCGAGGGTGAGGGAGGTAGAACACCAGGTTAAACACACATGGTGAGAAGCACAAGGATCCTGGTTTGAGCTCCTGGCTCTCCACCTGCAGGGGGGCCACTTTGCAAGTGGTGAAGCAGGTCTGTAGGCATCTATCATTCCCTCCCTCTCTTTGTCTTCCTCTTCTCTCTCAATTTCTCTCTATCTTATCCAACAGCAACAGCAACAATGGAAAAAAGATGGACACCAGGAGCAGTGGATTTGTAGGGCAGGCATAGAGCCCCAGCAACAAGCCTGGAGCAAAAAGAAAAAAGAAAAAAGAAGGGACACAAGCACCTCTATGTTTGTAGCTGTTTTATTCACAATAACGAAAAAGTGGAAGCAGCCTAATGCCCATCAACAGATGACAGGCTAAAGAAGTTATGGGATATATATTTCATGGAATACTACTTTGCAATCAAAAAAGATATGTCCTTTGGGACAAAATGGATGGAACTAGAGGTGATTATGCTTAGTGAAATAAGTAAAGAGATTAAAAACAACTACCATATGGTTTCACTCATATGTGGAATCTAAACATTTAATTCACATGAACTTGTCAAAAAAAAAAAAGCAAACTTTCTAAGACTTCTGAGAACTATGGTTGTTATCTTTGGGAGGTGAGAGGGTGGTGATACAGAATTCTTGTGGTGGGTGTGGTGTGGAACTATACCCTGTAATCTTATAATCTTGTAACATACTATTAACAGCAATTTTTTTTATTTTTATTTTATTTTATTTATTTATTCCCTTTTGTTGCCCTTGTTGTTTTATTGTTGTAGTTATTATTGTTGTTGTCGTCATTGTTGGATAGGACAGAGAGAAATGGAGAGAGGAGGGGAAGACAGAGAGGAGAGAGAAAGATAGACACCTGCAGACCTGCTTCACCGCCTGTGAAGCGACTCCCCTGCAGGTGGGGAGCCGGGGTTTGAACCGGGATCCTTATGCCGGTCCTTGTGCTTTGCGCCACCTGCGCTTAACCTGCTGCGCTACAGCCCGACTCCCCAACAGCAAATTTTTTAAAATTAAAAACAAATAAATCACACCCAGGCGGAAGACTAAAAAGTGTAGTGAAAGTAAAATTTTCTCCTTCCTCCTCCTTCTCTTCTTCTTCATTTAATCTGTGAAGTTATATCACCTTTGATAGTTATTTTTTAGGGTGCCTATAAAAGGAGACACACCAATGACATTAATAATGGTGTGCCATACATTAATTCCCCAATAAAAAAATCAGAAAAAAAATAAAATAAAATCTAACATATGCAAATAATAATAATAATAATAATGTGCCATGCTACACATATGCTCACAAGTTAAATACAGATGATGGTGAGAAACCAGCACTGAGACTTGACAAAATAAAAGGCTAAGCTTTCTGAAAAATAAAAAGTGAAGCCTTCAGACTTTCTATAACAGCATCATTTCCCCTCCCAGTCTCTACTCAACCTCTATTCATAACACCCTAGCTGAACTCCAGTTATCAACATCTGCCTTCTTAGTGCCACATTAGTGAGTGACCAGATGCTAGTTCCTCAAGATTCCATCTATCCATTAGCCTCCTTCCAATTCCCATCACTTAGCCCAAACCTTTGAAATCTCCCACCTGAGTTCTCCAAATAGATGTCTGCTCTTTCCTCTTTACCTTCCTCCCTCCAATTCAGTCTATATTCCACTTAGATTAATTATCAGAATCTAAAAAAAGATAGATTAATTATTCTAAAGCATAATTCTGACCATATTCTTCTCCAACTCAAAAATCTTCACAGTTGCCCTATTCTTTTTTTATTGTTGCTGTACTTATTATTTTTGTTGTTGTTATTGATGTCGTCATTGTTAGATATGACAGAGAGAAATGGGGAGGGGGGAGACAGACAGGGGGGAGAGAAAGATAAGACATCTGCAGACCTGCTTCACTGCCTGTGAAGTGACTCCCCTTCAGATGGGGAGCCAGGGGCTCGAACCGGGATCCTTACGTGGGTCCTTGGCTTTGCACCACGTGCGCTTAACCCACTGCGCTACTGCCTGACCCCAGTTGCCCTATTCTTAAACTCCAAACCTGTTAACTCTGCCTATACTTCACCTATGCCCTAATCTCAATGTACGTCTCCAGATACAACTTCCACCTATATTCTGCTCACACCAACTGATGCTTGTTGCTGGCTCCAACCTCTTTGTCAAACTTTCTCTTTTGGGGCAAAATGCCTACTTTAACAGCCAACTGCCTAATCAAATTAATTAATTAATTGTCTAATCAAAATTCCATTATGTAAAAGATTTCCTACTGGACCTGTTTCTTCTTCATTTACACTGTCCATCCTTCTCTGCCTATATAACTGTGTATTTCTTACTATCTCCCCACCCTATACTTACTTAATACCTTGAGACTAAGGCCTGAGTATATTTAGTACTTATTCCAGTTCTCGGCAAAGCTCTGAATATTGCAGAAACTCAAACAGTTTGTAACAGGGGTCCTTCCCTGGGGACAGAGGTAATCCATCTACCTGGTATTCTGTGACTGCCTCAGTTTCTATGAGAATTATGAAAGAGAATTTAGGACCGGGGAGATGATACCACAACACCTCTTCTGACCAGTGAAGAAGTATAGACACACATATATACATCTACTCACCATACAACCTAACCCAACAACATAAAGAAAATGTACATAGTAAAACCCACTTGTGTGGCTTTCAGAGAGAGAGAGGACTCTTTACACTTACTGCAAAGTAGGAGTGTAGGAGGGTGGAAAGAAACTGAGTTTATATTGTTTGTTTTATTTTTTTAGTCAATTTCTAATTCTTAAGGATGCCTCCCAAACCACCCCCTCCCATATTCAACTCTTCTGCAGAATTCATCAAGAGAACACAAAAGCATGAGGCCAGAGATTGCAATAGCTCAGAAACTCAGAGCACTCTAAGTGGTTGACACTAATTCAAGGTGGAGGTAGAGCTGAGATTGTCAAGGAGAAAATAAAGCACACAATTTGAAAATATATATACCCACTAAAGTACTTTTGAGATTTATAACATGTCTTATTGTTTTTATAATACAAATCTTAAAGCTCAATAAAACTCTTTTGGCTGATAGAGAATAGATAGATACATATATATTCAATATATTCATGCTTTCAAGGAAGAGGCTGGGGATTTCCAGTGGAATTTATAAAAAAAAAAAAAAAAAAAAGAAGAGGAAGAAGAGTTAATTAAATGTTTCTCTGTAGAACAAAAGGGCAAAGGAGGTCTTTGCCTACCAGAGATCAAGGAGGCCTTCTCACTTTCCGAGGAGTATGATGACTAGTATGATGACATTCAATACTCAAATGTTAGAGAGAAACCTAGATAGAAATTCATGGCAGTGTTCCAGTGAGCCTTCCCCATTCTAGAACTGTGGCTAAGACACAAAGCAGGCACATTCCAGACAAAATAGAAAACAGAAGCTTCTTGAACACACACACACATACACACACACACTTACTTTAGAAATGCTAGGAGGCATGCGTCTGAGTGGTTACTTATGGTGTGTGTGTGTGTGTGTGTGTGTGTGTGTGTGTGTGTGTGTGTAGGAGAAAAGGAGTTAGACAACAAGTTTGGGGTGGAGAACAGATCTTTCTTTTTTCAGCTTTTGACTGGCAAAAACCTTAGTATCCGTTATATAGGATGGCATAAAAAGCAGTGTGTGGGGGAGGGGACTCCAAAAGTGTAACGGGCTGGGGGCCCAGTGGTAGCACAGTGGGTTAAGCTCACATGGCACGAAGCACTAAGACTGGCTCAAGGATCCCAGTTTGAGCCCCCGGCTCCCCCCCTGTAAGGGGGGTCGCTTCACAAGCAGTGAAGCAGGTCTGCAGGTGTCTTTCTCTCCTTCTCTCTGTCTTCCCCTCCTCTCTCCATTTCTCTCTGTCCTATCCAACAACAACAGCAACAACAACAACAATGAAAAACAACAAGGACTATAACGAGGGAAAAGTATCCTCCAGGAGCAGTGAATTCATAGTGCAGGCACTGAGCCCCAACAATTACCCTGTAGGCAAAAGAAAAAAAGTGTCACAGGCTACCAGAAAGAACCTTAACTCTGAAGTGAAATTTATTTGGTAGAGAACAAAACCCCTACCTACTCTTGGGAAGCTTAATTTAAATCAAACTGGGGAGAAGCTTTAAGTTGGAAAGGGAATACCCTCCTAATTCATCAACAAAGAACAAACACCTCATCACAGACCCCTGCAGGCGTCAACCCGGCTTTGACCTAGCACGTTATGATTGGGCCCTCCTCAATCGCTATCGAACAGGCCATGGCCGGTGCGCAGCTATGTTCCATCGCTGGGGAGCCAGAGATGACCCGAACTGCCCCTGCGGCTCCAGACAGACTATGACCCACATAGTCAACGACTGCCACCTCTCCAGATTCAAAGGAGGTCTCGAAACTTTACATCAGGCTCAACCTGATGCTGTTGACTGGCTACGGAAGAAGGGCAAATGCTAGAAGAAGAAGAATAGTGGGTTAAGCGCACATGGCGCAAAGCACAAGGACCGGCATAAGGATCCGGTTCAAGCCCCTGGCTCCCACCTGCAGGGGAGTTGCTTCACTGCTTGTCTGCAGATGTCTGTCTTTTTCTCCCCCTCTCTGTCTTCCCCTTCTCTCTCCATTTCTGTCTTCTCCAACAACAATGACATCAATAGCAACAGCAATAGTATCTACAACAATAAAACAGCAAGGGCAACAAAAAGGAATAAATAAATATATATTTTTTTAAAAAGAGCTCCAGCAGAGTACGATGCCATTTTCCCTCTACACACAGCCAAGGAGTGTTGGCTGAGAGAAAGGAAAACGGTGAGCTTTAAATCCATGACCTTAGGGGTATAAGCCTACTGAACAAGGACACAAGATATCAAGATATTTCTGACAAAAAGCAGTCGCTTTCATTAAGGCAAACATACCAAATTAAGGCAGACATACATAAAGGAAATTTGTGGCAGATAGCAGCTAAATGGTAAATTGAGCACTGCTTTTCTGAACACAGTAGCCACTGAATAGAAAACCCTAGAGGCTTGGTTTCAAACTGAAATCATATAGAAAAACCATATATACACACAGCTCAAGGAAATAACAAGAAACATAACCCCAACCTCATCCCCCACCAACCAGCATATAAACAAAGGGAAGCCTAGTGATCACATCAATACACCACCTGCTGGCCAGCAAGAACCAGGACAATAAATGTGTAGACAAAAATATTGCAAAAACAAACTTCTAGATATGAAAAAACATAAATTAAACAGAAGGATTCCAAGAAATTACAGACATGGAAGGACTATCAGAGAAAGACAACAGAAAACTTATTATGAGGACCCTCCAAGAATCTAAGCAGGGTATGGAGAAGCATATTCAAGAGTTGAAAGTGTATTTCACTAAGGAGTTAGAAAACACAAAAGAAGATCTTCAAACAAAGTTCTCTAAGAAATTAAAAAATGGGAGTCTGGTGGTAGCACAGCAGGTTAAGCGCAGGTGGTGCAAAGCGCAAGGACCAGCATAAGTATCCTGGTTCGAGCCCCCGGCTCCCCACCTGCAGAGGAGTCAATTCACAAGCAGTGAAGCAGGTCTGCAGGTGTCTATCTTTCTCTCCCCCCTCTGTCTTCCCCTCCTTTATTTCTCTCTGTCCTATCCAACAATGATGACATCAATAACTACAACAATAAACAACAAGGGCAACAAAAGAAAATAAATAGATAAATTTTTTTAAAAAGAAATTAGAAAACATGAAAGAAGAACTTCAATCAGAGTTCATTATGTAGTTAGGAAGCATAAAAGAATAACTCCAAACAGAATTTCAGGGAGTAAAACACACTTTGAGTAAAAGCTCAAGTAGAAGGCTTGGGAACTAGACTCACTCAGGCAGAAAAAAATATCTAATCTAGAAGATACAATTAGCCCACTCCTTTAATTTAAAGATGAGGGAGGGAAAGGTATAGAAAAAATTATGTGGCTCTCTATGAAACTGCACATTCCATCAAAAGGTCGAATGTAAGAATAATAGGAATTCCAGAGGAAGAGAACAGAGTGAAAGGAACAGAGACCATATTCAGGGAAATTTTAGCTGAGAATTTTCCTCACTTAGGCAATCCTTAGAACATAATCATCAAAGAAGCAGAGCATACACCCAGGTACATGAAAGCAAAACAACCAACAACAAGGCACATCACTGTAAAACTATCAAAACTCAATGACAAGGGGAAAATGTGCATGCTGTTAGGGAAAGGAAAGATGTTACATACAAAGACAGAGTTATTAGGCTTCATCAACCTTCTCTTCACAAACTCTAGAGGCAAGGAGAGAGTGGAATAACACATTCAAAGTATTTAAAAATAGGGAATTCCAGCCACAGATCTTGTATCCTGCAAAATTATCCTTCAAGTATGAGGGACAAATAAAGGTCTCTTCACATATCCAAAGCTAAACAAATTTGTCATCACTCTGCAAGAATTACTAAAAGGAAGCCCACTAGAAAAGAAGAAACAAAAGATACATAATCTAAGCAAGGTTAACAACAGTAGACTAGAACTAAGAACACAATAAAAATAGGAAAGAAAAACAAAACATGGAAGGGGAGGGAACCAATAGACAAAGTGGTTCTATCAAATTATAGTTAATTAAAACCAACCTGATTCTATCAAATGATAGTTAATCAAGACCAAGACATTTTTAGATACACTATGTTAGTTACTACACTTATGGTAACCACAATACAAGATAAATCAGTGGGGAACTCATCACAGAAACACATCAACACAAAATGACAGACAGAAACAAACAGGCAAAGAATCAACAATTTAAAACAAACTTAAAACAAAATTCAAAATGAATGTAAGTAAACCACATATATCAGTAAACACCCTAAATGTGAATGGCCTAAATTCATCTGTCAAAAGACTAAGAGTAGTTAGATGAATTAAAGAACAGAATCCATCTAGCATATGTCTTCAAGAAACATACATCCAAAGAAAAGACAAATGGAGGCTTAATATAAGAGGTTGGAACAAGATGTTCTAAGATAGTAATTTAGAAAATAGGACAAAGATAGCTATTCTACTTGCAGATAAAATACACTTTCAGGCAAAGAAAGTAAGCAGAGACGGGGAGGGACAATACATAATGGTGAAAGGATCAATCCAACAAGAAGACATTGTCTCAGATGCCAAGCCTGATACATCAACCCTCCAATTCCCCTAATCTGTTGAGACCTTTCCTAACACATGGGACTACCTAGTTCTATTTCAGATGGCACATTTTCTAACACAGTTATGGGTACTAGTACAGGCTAGGACCTCAGGCACTAGGTACATGTGTACATGTAACCACAATCAGGGGCAATAGCCCTCCAAGATTATACTTAGACCTAATAAGCCTGGCATTCTAGTAGAATGGCCTAAAGAAGGCATCATAAATTCTGTGACTTTGCCAGAACTATTGAAGTTTCCAATGGAGGGAATGGGGATACAGAATTCTGGTGGTTAGAATGGCGTGGAATTATACACCTGTTATCCTATAATTTTGTAAATCAATATTAAGTCACTAACAAAAACAAAAATGAGAAAGCGTCATAAATTCTTTAATCATATGTTCACTGCTTAGGTCTCCTCTCCTACTCCCTACTTCACTTACCTCAGTTACTCTATGTATTCAATTAACTGTACAAAACAAAGAAAGATCTATTCTCCCAATTTTGGGCCATTCTCCCAGAGAGATAAATGTTAGGGAAGATGACCAGAGGTCTCTGAACTCCAATTCCATCAGGATTCAGAGAGAGAAGAGGGGGAAGGTAAGGGGAGGGAGCACTCAGTAGTACTAGGTATAACTTAGAATTGAAATGAAGGCAGGATCATGGAAAAAATATAGATAGATAGATAGATAGATAGATAGATAGACAGACAGATAGATGGATAGATACATATAGATAGATACAGAAGTAATAGTTAACCCATCTATGATCCTGGGAGAACTAATGCAGTTTCCAATAGAGGGAATGAGAACACAGGACTCTAGCAATGGTAACTGTGGAATTATACCCCTGCTATCTTATAATTTTGTAAATCAATATTAAAGCACTAATTTAAAAAAAGAAATATTCTTCCATCTTTTTAAATCTCCTCTGACAGAGTATCAGCATTATTATCCCTTGATAAGCTTCAGAAGAAACACTCTACTACTGGCCAAGAGTAATATTGGCAAAAGCCATATATCTAGTGAAGGACAATTATTATCTATAAGACAACCTTTGTTAGAATCATCAAACAAGTAAATGCAAAAAAAAACTTGAGGCTAACTAGGCCCCACTAGAATTCTAGGTCTATTACCTCCCTAACACGAATCCATACACCATAAACCTAATACAACAAATGATACTCAATGCTTTAACAACTGGGAGAAAGTCTAAGCTCCTCGGATAAAGAAAGGACTACAAAAGCTGGGTAAAGGCAAGAGTCTAGCTCACTTAACAATGGCCTCTTTGGCCACTATCAGGATGCTTCATTACCTAGGATTCTAGACAGGGAATCTTTGGATTCCCACATAGACAACATAGGCCTAGACCTCTGATAGACCCCTCTCTTCCAGACTGGTCACACTCATTGGGAACATCATTAAAAGCCCTTTTGTAGACTTTTTCAGGACCACACCCTCACTATGAAATAGCGATGGAAGGAACTGCACCCCTCTCCAAAGGGAGGCTGGGTCATCCTACTCTGCCACTTGAGGAAGAAAGACTAGCTCTGAAATGATGAGCACAGCCTAGAATGTTTCCAACTGTGATTATGGAGTGTGAGGAGTCTGACAGGAATTCAGAGGCTGTACAGGCTCCTGTGCTAAATATGAATGGATATGGGCCCCAGTTTAGATCATTGTGGTAAACAGTTAATTGCATTTATATAACTTCTTCAAGTTTGTGAGTAACTTTCTGCCCTAACCCTGCTTCCTAGTTCTACTCTCAGCTTGGACACCATTTTCCCAGACAATATGTCTGGTTCACCCCCATGAGAGCTAAAAAGGGTAATTATGTACAAATATAAATAGATAGTTGTAAAGATGACAGTTAACTCATGTCTGCAACCTTGAGAGAACTGCGGTGGTTTGCAGTGCAGGGACTTAGGATTCAGAACTCTGGTGGTGGGAATGGTGTGGAATTATACCCCCATTGACATGCAATTTTTGTAAATCAATATTGAATCGCTAATGAAAATTTTTGGAAAAAAAAAAGATCAAGCAAAGATTATTAAGACATAGGCTCCTAGGAATATTCCTAAAATAGACTTACTAGTTTCCTTGTACCCTAAGGCCCCTACTTTCATCTGTTCTGCTTTATGGTTCCTGTTTATTAAACATTTTGTCCTGTTTTCCATCTTACTGTCCTTCAGCCACCAAGTTCCAGGTGCTACTATGATTCCATCTGACTTCCCTAGGCAGATGACCTCACCAATGTGTCCTGAAACCTCACCTCTCCAGAGCTCTACCCCATTAGGGAAATGTAGAAACAGGCTGGGTATATGGATCGACCTGCCAATGTCCATGTCCAACAAAGAAGCAATTACAGAAGTCAGAACTTCCACCCTCTGCAGCCCAAAAAGAATTTTTGGTCCATACTCCCAGAGGGATAAAGAATATGAAAGTTTCCAATGGAGGGGATGGGACACAGAACTCTGATGGTGGGAACTATATGAAATTACATCACTATTGCAATTATACCCCTTACAATATTGTAAGTAAATATTAAATCACGGGGATCAGGCAGTAGCACAGTGGATTAAGCACACATGGCATGAAGCACAAGGACCAGCTAAGGATCCCAGTTCAAGCCACTGGCTCCCCACCTGCAGGAGGAGTCACTTCATAAGAAGTGAAGCAGGTCTGCATGTGTTGGCCTTTCTTTCCCCCTCACTGTCACCCTTCCTCTCTCAATTTCTCTCTGTCCTATCCAACAATGACAACAATAATAATGACAACAACAAGGGCAACAAAATGGGGAAAATAGCCTCCAGGAACAGTGGATTCATAGTATAGGCACCGAGCCCCAGCAATAACCCTGGAGGCAAACATAAATAAATAAATAAATAAATAAATAAATAAATATTAAATCACTAATAAAAAATAAAACATTAAAAGAGAGAGAGATGCTCAAAGTGTAATTGTAGAGGTCACTGTAGTCTGTCCCCTGTACCTTCCACCCCCCCCACACACACACCCTACAACCCTGGCTGCAAAACAGTAAACTAGCCATGTGTGAGCAGAGTTTCAACCCCCAAAGGGACAACATAGCAGACACAAGACATTTGATGCCAGCTACCTCAGAGAAGCTGCCCTATCTCAGCTCTCAAAAGCAGGCAGGGCCACAAAAAAATGGAGAGTAGCATTTCACAAATAGGACTTGAAAGCCACAACAAGAAGTAATGCGGCTGCTACTGGCTGGCGGTCAAAGAGATGACCAGAGCCTTTGTGAAGTGCACCAAAGAGCGGAAACTGAAGAAGAGGAACCTGAGGACGCTCTGGATTAACAGAATTACAGCTGCATCCCAGGAACATGGCCTGAAATACTCAACATTCATCACCAATTTAATTGTCAGGTGGAACTCAACAGGAAAGTGCTCTCTGACCTAGCCATCTATGAACCTAAGACTTTTAAATCTTTGGCTGCTTTGTCCAAAAGGAGGCATGAGGAAGGACTTGCTGCTGCCGTGGTGGACAAGAAGGAGCCTGAAGGTATCTTTTCCAGGATGGTACACTACCACTGAAGGGGGTCCATGACAAAAGGCATCCCTCTACCCAGTCATAGACTAAAACAGTAGACTGTGGAAGTTTGATTTGCACTTTTGTTTGTTTACATTTGGCAACAGGTGAGAGGAAAAGGCTGTTTTCCCCCAGTAGGACAGATTCAGCTCTATTTCACATTGTGCAAATAAACCTTGTATGGTGTTCAGCAAAAAAAGAAGAAGAAGAAGAAGAAGTAATGCCACAACTAGCCAGTCACAGAGCTAATTATGTGAAAGAATAAATAAGTACACCTGAAGTACACCACCGTGGCATTTTAATATGGCACAGCTATATACAAATAATGTCAAAGGACAAATTATGGCAATGTTGTGTATGATACAGCAAATCCTAACACAGGGATTTTTCAAAGTTAACCCAATTGCCAAATAATCTGATTATAGCAATAACTATCTATTGTTTTCTTAAACCCTAAGACAGCAGGAACCTCCCGCTTCCTCTATAGAGCCTATTTTTCCACCAGTCCTGGAACCTCTAGGGTGGGGCTCAATTCCCTGCATGCTTCTCTCAATTCATACAAAATGATACTGCATTTGCCGATCTCAACCTAATCAATGGAACAAGTACCACCTCAGCATGCTTCACTTCAGACTGTCCAGAGACATCACACGTGGAATGTTAACCCTTCACCCTCATTCTCGGGTGATACCTTTCCTTTCTCCATTCCAGGAGGTTCACTTCCTAACAAAGTCCCAAAACCTAGATATAGACCAGGTCCTGTGAGATACAGCATATGTTCACACATATCCATAAATTAGAACAAAATATATACCTAAAAGCAAAAATACACAATAGATTGCAGTAAGTCAATATAAAGTTCATAATGAAATAGTGTCTACTTAGACTTAGACACCCTCCTTACCTACTTCCTATTACAGTTCTCTCACTCACTCCAAAGTTAACCTTAGCAAAGCAAGGACTGCAAAAGCTGAATAAGATCAAGAGACTGGAATACTTGAATGATGACTCTTTAGTCACTATCAGGCCACCCCATCAGCTGGGGCCCTATTCAGGGAGTCCTGAGATTACCAAACAGACATGATGAGCCTAGACCTAAAATAAATCTCTCTCTCCATTGTTACTGGACATTTCTATCATGAACAACACGATAGACCCCTTTGTAGGCTCCCATAGGACCTTGCCCTCAACTTGGATCAACAATGGTAGAGAATGTTCCATCCTCCAAAGGGAGGCTGGACAATATACTCCATGCTATACCTGAGGAATATGGGTCGTGATATTGGGGTAGCTTGGAACGTTCCTATTCATGACCACAGAATGTGAGCTCAGATCTAGAGGGATGCAGAGGTCACATAGGCTCCTAAGCTGAATATAGGCCCCAGATCACATCAAATCAATGGGGTTTACAGTAAAAAATATTTATACACCTTTCCCATATTTGGGAGCTACTCTCTTTCCTGATCCATCTTTCTGGTCCTTCTGCCAGCCATGACATCATGACATCATCTCCCCAGACAATAACTTGGATCCACCTGCATATCAGATTTCAGGCTCAGGCAAAAAAAAAAAAAAAAAAAAAAAAAAGTAGTATAGCCACAGGCCCTTTGGAATATAACTAAAATATGCCTACTAGCTATCTACAAAACTGAGAAACCACTCCCCCACCTCTTCATCTGCACTATTCCAGCCTTTAGGTCCATGATTGGTCAACAATTTGTTTGGCTTGTATGTTAATTCTCTGTTCAACCACCACGTTCCAGATGCTAGCATGATGCCAATCAGACTTCCCTGGACAGACAAACCCACCAATGTGTTCTGGAGCTCTGCTTCCCCAGAGCCCTTCCCCACTAGGGAAATAGAAAGACAGGATGGGAGTATGGATCGACCTGTCAACACCCATGTTCAGCGGGAAGCAATTACAGAAGCCAGACCTTCCACCTTCTGCATCCCACAATGACCTTGGGTCCATGCTCCCAGAGGGTTAAAGAATAGGAAAGCTATCAGGGGAGGGGACAGGATACAGAGTTCTGGTGGAGGGAATTGTGTGAATTTGTACTCCTCTTATCCTATGGTTTATTCAATGTTTCCTTTTTATAAATTAAAAAAATTAATTAATTTTAAAAATGACTATAAAAGCAATAATAATAATAAATAACTATTGTAACATAGACTATTTGCAGTTTACAAAGATTCCAGGAAATGCTGAGTTTTCATTGGAAGGGGCTGAGGGCAGCTAGATGATAAAGCTAACAATCATCCATCACCTCCTGAAAAGAAAGCTATTTATGGGTCTTCAGACCACTTGAGTTTTTTGTGCCTAGAATTGAATCCGGGATTTAATATATGCTTAGCAAGAACTCTAGCACTGAGCTACATTCCTGGACACACCCTCTTTATACCAAGAAGAAGAGTGTGAACAAAGAAGAGCGTGTGAACGAAGTCCTGTTGTTGATGTTGTTGTTAAAGAAAAAGAAACCGGGAGCCGGGCGGTAGCGCAGCGGGTTAAGCGCAGGTGGCGCAAAGCACAAGGACCGGCATAAGGGTCTCGGTTCGAGCCCCCGGCTCCCCACCTGCAGGGGAGTCGCTTCACAAGCGGTGAAGCAGGTCTGCAGGTGTCTATCTTTCTCTCTCCCTCTCTGTCTTCCCCTCCTCTCTCCATTTCTCTCTGTCCTATCCAACAACGAAGGCATCAATAACAACAACAATAATGACTACAACAATAAAACAACAAGGGCAAAAACAAAGGGAAAGTAAATAAATAAATATTTAAAAAAAGAAAAAGAAACCATAGCACCTCCAGTAGGATGGAGGCCAGCACTGAACCCGGATTGTGCAAGGGCAAAAAGCAGGTACATTATCCAAGTGAGCTGTCTCGTCAGCCCACAAAAGTTCTATTTTTAAAGTATCAGTTTTAACCTGGTTTCCTGGGCAAAAAATGGGTTAATCTCACTTTTTTATTAGTCTGCCTCTAAAGCTACTACTTTCCCACATTTTCTCCCCACATTGAGTGCATCTGAAAGTCTCAAGAGGCCTTAAAAAGTCTAGCACTAAATCTTTTGAGTCATTTAATCCCCAAATCTTCCATATTTGGAGATAATTTCCTTTATAAAGAGAAACCCTAACCTGGCCTGATTCCACTCTTGAACTTGCTAATGGAACAAAGAAGCTTCTCATTAGATTCATCCCTGTGGCTGTAGAAATAAGTGTCTGGAGAAGGGAAGTTTTTGCTTTAGCCCCAGGATGGTTTTGACTGCTGCTCTCTTTAGCCTCCCCTTGTGAAGTCTGATCCAGTAGAGCTCCCTCTAAACTGGACTCAGAAAACAGACAATAGGAGAGGGAAGTGCCCAGGAAAGGGTCTGTCTGCTCAAGAGGTTAGCCCAGTAGGGGACAGACTCCCTTTCTGAGTGACTGGCTGCCCATCCCTTGGAGTGTTCAGAGATGGCTCTAAACACACTAAAAAGTTGCAGAAGGAACTATTTGAATTGGAGAACAAATGAGATATAAAAAAAAAAAAAATCTTTCCTACCCCAAATCTGGCTTTCAAGGCATATCTGAGGAACTTTACTACTTCCCTTTCCTTCTCCCATCACATATATCTCTTTCCTGCTCCCACAATTAGAAGAAAGGTCATTTCACACTTTATTTAAGGCTCCATTTCCCTTTACCTCATTTCTCCGGGTAATGGCGGAGAAAGCCATTTGCCTAGTTAATCAAAAACCCTACACTGACAAGAAAATACACTTCAGCAGCTGAAATATGAGCCTGTACTAATAATAGGTGAAGTTTATTGAGTTCTTACTATGCTAAAGACTTTACTTGGGTCCAAGAGATATCATCAGGTTAAGCCTTGTGTCTAACCATGCAAAAGTTTCAGTTTTGGGTTTTTTTTTTTAAATCTCTTTTTCTTCTCCCTACAGGGTTATTGCTGGGGCTCGGTGCCTGCACTACAAATCCACTGCTCCTGGAGGCCATTTTTCCCATTTTTTTACCCTTGTTGTTGTCATTATTGTTATTGTTGCCATTGATGTTGTTGTTGGATAGGACAGAGAAATCGAGAGAGGAGGGGAAGAGAAAGATACCTGCAGACCTGCTTCACCGTTTGTGAAGTGACTCCTCCTGCAGGTGAGGAGCCAGGAGGTCAAACCAGGATTCTTATGCCTGTTCTTGCGCTTGACGCCATGTGCACTTAACCCATTGTGCTACCGCCTGACCCCAAAAGGTTCAGTTTTGAGCCTCAGCACCTGGGGTACCAGCGTACCAGGGGAACCTTTGCTGCTGTCGGATCTTTCCTTATTCTCTCTCTCTCTCTCTCTCTCCTCTTCTCCCTCTTTATTCCTTTTTTTATTTTCTCTCTTTGTCTCTCTCTCTGTCCCTCTCTCTCTCTCTCTCTCTCTCTCTCTCTCTCTCTCGGGATGGGGTGGGGGAGTTGGCCCAGAGTAGTGAAATGCTGGTAATGACAAAAATAATTGGAAGGTATGAACTAAATTTCCACAATAGAACAATAAAGGGTAGAGGCCATTCTGTCTAGAGAGGGTATGCATACTCCAGTCCACTACAGACTCCACTACTATTTACTGTCTCACTCATTTATAATAGCTGCTGGCTTTTAGTTTGTCACTTGTACTTTAGACATGCAAGTAGCTCCAAGGACTTTTTAACTTTGAATTTTAAAAAGTACTCAGGCAATAACATTATATGTATCATACTACACACACACACACACACACATACACACACATATACACACACCCCATCCTGTGCTGACAGTATAAATTTCTTGGGGGAATAATCTCAGCAGTGATCTCAAAGCCTATCTGTATGCATCAGAGCACAGCATTTTTGGGAGTACTTCAGCTCTGCCATGGGAAGTATAGTTCTCTTTAGAAAGCTGACTGTCCAAAAAGCTCTAGGCATCTCCTCTTGTTATATAGCTGCTTAAGGTCACCATTAATAAATTCCTATTTTCATGGAGAACAGAGTCTAACCTCTCAGTTATTTCCTAAAGCTATGACCTGCTTTCCAGCCTGAGAACATCATTTTTAAGGCAACAACACTAAGAATATGTTGCTCTTCTTCACATCTACAAAACTATATTGTACCTGCCACATGAGCATAGCAAACTTCAAAGGCAACTAGTTTCTCCTGGAATCAATCATGTAAAGATGATTGCATTGTTAATTAAATTAAATGGCTGCTTTGTTCCAATGATCTACCAAAGTGACTGAAAATGGACTATGTTTATTAACTTAGCTTTTCTTTATATAAAACATTTTGTTGGACTAGGTGATGACAAACCTCGTAGAGCACACACAGTGCCATAAGCAAGGACCTGGGTTCAAGCTCCCAGTCCCCAAGTGCATGGGCATGGCTTCAAGAATAGTGAAGCAGTGTTGCAGGTGCCCCTCTCCCTCTCCCTCTCCCTCTCCCTCTCCCTCTCCCTCTCCCTCTCCCTCTTCCTCTCCCTCTCCCTCTCCTTCTCCCTCTCTCTCTCTCTCTCTTTCTCTCTCTCCTTCCCACTCTATTTCTCTGTCTCTATTATATTTTTTTTAAAAGAAAAAAATGGCCACAAGGACCATGTGCCAACCCCAGTGATGACACTGGTGGCAAAACAAACAAACAAACAAACTGTTGGCTGCTACAAAATTTCCATGGTAATCATTAATATCAGGTAAGTCAGATATTTTAGAAATTTAAGATACACTATCTCAGTTCAAATGAAACACTTAGAAATATTCAGTATATGATTGTAATTTAAATTTAGGAGAAAAACTCAAACTAGAAAATCATTAACAATTTCCCTAAATCAGAATATAGTTACAATATGAAAGAATTTTTTTTGAAGCTATTTTTCATCTCCAGCTCCTAGAGGAGAGAGCTGGCGAAGGAGGAGTGGGCTGGGTGCAGTGGGGTGGGGAACTCTTTTCCCAGCCTAACACTTGTAAATAGTTGACATTTGATAACATTGTCTCTGAGACTAGTAACCCTTTGCTAGAATTATGTGTTTCTTGGGAAATAGCGCCTTTATCTTTCTAGTTGGGGGAAACATTACCTTTGTCCCTTTAATAGTCGCTATTGCCATCAAGAAAGTTTATTCTTTTATTATATTTATTTATTATAATTATTTTTAATAAATCAATCATCAGTTTTTATGTCTACACTGTACTGGAAGAACAAACAGATTCAGCAGGTATCAAGTGATACATGCATAGACCAGTACAGAGAGATGAAAAGGATAGTTGTATTTTACAATTTGTTAAAACATCAAACAGCACAACTCTTTTCCATAATTTTACCCCCAAATGTTTAACAGATTTAGATTTCCTAAGAAACAAACCAAAAGATTTCTGGCAATTAAAAAAAAAAAAAAGTCTTCTAATGAGTTATCATACATAGAAGTTTTTTTTTTTAATTTCTTTTTTCTTTTTTTCATTTCTATATTGGGGAATTAATGTTTTACATTTGACAGTAAATACAATGGTTTGTACATGCATAACATTTCTCAGTTTTCTATATAACAATATAACCCCCACTAGGTCCTCTGTCACCCTTCTTGGACTTATATTCTCACATACACACACACACACATACACACACACACACACACACACACACACACACACACCAGAGTCTTTTACTTTGGTGCAATACACCAATTCCAATTCTTTGAGAAACAAATGATCATTTTTCTTTTAAGAGAAAAGGGGTGACTAGTGAAGGGACCTAGTGCATTCAGAAGCCATTTAATTCTGCTGCCTCCTGTCACCCCACCATAAGAAGGTCTGACTGGAGGGGGCTGCACAGTAGGTTAAGTGCACATGGCGCAAAGCACAAGGACCAGAGAAAGGATCCCAGTTTGAGCCTCCAGCTCCCACCTGCAGGAGGGTCGTTTCGCAAGCGGTGAAGCAGGTTCTACAGGTGTCTATCTTTCTCTCCCCATCTCTGGCTTCCCCTCGTCTCTCCATTTCTCTCTATCCTATCAAACAACAACAACAGCTATAACAACAATAACAACCACAGCAAAGGCAACAAAATGGGGGTAACAGCCACCAGGATCAGTAGATTCATAATGCAGGCACTGAGCCCCAACAATAACCCTGGAGGCAAAGAAGAAGGAGGAGGACGAGGAGAAGAAGAAGGTCTTGACTGGTTTCAAATCTATCTGGGGACAGAGTACAGCTTTCTATCATATCATATCATAACACATGCACACATGCTCACTCACTAAGCAACCAGATGTAAAGCAAGCAACAGGAGGTGGCAGAATGCTTGCCACTGTGACACTGGATTTGTAAGCATCCCCTGCAAACCATGGCCAAAACTAGTTATTCCCTGGGCTAAAGCCAGCCTGAGAACCTGAGGGTCCTGCCAAGTCCTGACAGCTCTTATGCGTAGCTCTGTTTCCAAAATCACACAGAAAAGTCACCAGTACATTAAAATAAAGGTTCAGTGAGCAATTTGAAAGGTCAATATTTGTTCATCAATGAACGAGCTGCATAGATAATATATGAGGGAGAAGAGTAAAGACACATACCCATTTAAAAAACTGATTTATACCACAAGAGATACCACTCAATGCAATATTTAATTAAATGCTTAATTGCCTTTCAGAGGAGAGATTTTGCAGAGGGTAAGGCTAAGAAGTCAGAAAAAGAAGACCTTGAGGTTGGACAATGGTGTACCCAATAAAGCACACATGTTAACATGAGCAAGGTCCCAGGTTCAAACCCCCAGTCTCCACCTGCAGAGCAGTGAAGCAATATTTCAGGTCTTGGTCTCTCTCTCTCTCTCTCTTTTCCCCTCTCCCCCTTCCACACATACTTTCTCAGTTTTTTTCTGTCTACAAATAAATAAATAAATAGGCCTTCAGGAGGGATGGATTCATCATGCAGGCAGCAAGCAAAGAAAATAAAGGAGAAAAGAAAAGAAGAAACAGAGAAAGAAAAAGGAAGGAAGGAAGGAACATTCTGATGGAGAATTAGGAAGCTGGGTGCAGAGACTCACTGTGTAATCTAAGCTTCTCACCCTCCCTGGGCCTCGGCTTTATTTTCTGTGGAGTAGTGGGGGGACATTTTGTTTTGTTTAGGCAATATCATGCAGTAGTTGAAAAAGTTTAGATAGCATTGGTCTGTGAGAAATAAAGACATGCAGTTCCTTGGGAGGAATTATCATATTGGGAAGCAGAAAAGTTTTGTTTTGTTTTGTTTTGTCTTTTCCTGGGCTTCAACATTCTAGGTCAACTCTCCCCACCCCACCCCCAGCCCCACCCCCAGCCCCCGGGTCCCCCCCAAAGGTTGATAGAAGAGGAGAGTAAATAGACTGTAGTACAGAAGCTGAGAGGTGAGGGCTGGGCTAGAAGCTGGGTCACAAAAATAGCAAAGCGGGCACACTGGACATGTAAGCTGTTTTGCTAGTCCTCCGTTTGCTTTTTAAACATACTTAATTACTTTTTTTTTCTGAATGTGAAAATATGTTGTGTCTCTTACAGAAAATTTGGAAAGCCAGAAAAAAATGCAAGTAAAAAAAAATCATATGTAATGTTCATCCATTGAAGACTTTCAGAACAATTTTCTTCCAGCCATTTCCTAATGCATGTTTTTTTGTTTGTTTTAACTCCTGAGGTCATGCCATATGCAGTTTTGAATCATGCTTTCTGTACTTAATATTTCAAAGCATTTTCTCTTGTTACTAAATTATTCTTCCCAAGTATCATTTGCAATGGATACATGAAATTCCACATAAGAATGTACAAAAGTTTTCTCAACTATTGTGCTTACAGTAAATATTTAGAGCTGTTCAGTTATTTTATTATTATAAATATTGCTCCCATGACTATCCTTATGGCTGTAAGTCCTATCTCCTTATGGCAAATTTCCATGTAGAATCACTTGTCTGAGTTTTCTGGTGAATACAAAGTACTTTCCGGAGAAGATAACCCAATCCACATTTCCCACCAGTAACAAGGGAAGAACAGTTGCTCTTATCAAATTCTGAAACTGGATATTATCTCTGATAGTCACCAAATAGCATTTCATTGTTCTCTTAATCCTCTGCTTCCTTTTAGCAGAATACCTAAAAGGATCAAAAGGGGTCCTAAGATAAGGGAAGAAGCTTTCTTTAGTCTGCCATCCACAAATACTTATTGTGCAAATCTTTTTACTCTAGATTTATCGTCTCTCCCTTTTGGACAACTTTAGGAGACTGCAGCTTTCAGATTTTACCCATTATGAAAAGAATTTTGGGGTGCAATGCAGTTTACATTCTGGTCAAAACTTACTCTCCCATTACCAGTTATCATGAAAAGGAAATCAAGGACCTAAACTTTTGGTCCTTCAATGGACAGGATATTTGTTCCACCTAGTTTATGAACATGTGAAGATTCTGATTACTGATATAGTAAAAGTCATTTTCAAGAATTTTTAAAAATCAACACAATATAATTATGATTGGTTCTATCTAGTCACTAATGAGTCCTAAACTGGCGGTTTTTGAGAACCCCATTTCTTGAGCCTATATATTCAATTTCACCGACAAACTTTATGATATAAAAGGTCAAAGGAAGAAAAGCATGTTGTTAGGGGAAAGATTCCCAGATTTAGGATCCTGCCTGGAACACCTCCAGACTAAAGGGTTTTATCGGGAAGGTGTTTGGGGACTAGTGTGCAACTTTAAGTCCTCTTCTGGGGACTGTTTAGGGCAGGCGGCATCTGGAATCCACGCCTCGGCAATCATCGCAATCTCCGGCTCTCAGGCTGTCTCTTGCGGTCGAGAGGCTGCGGTCGCTGGGTTTCTCCGCCCCGCCCCTTAGTCGCTCCTGCGCCCCACCCAGTCTTGGCGCGGGCGGGAAGCCGGGCAGCAGGGAAGCACAGTCTGGGAGCCCGTTGCTATGCGCTGCGGGTCTAAGACTCCTTTAAACGTCCAGCCCCACCCGCTCTGCCCCGCCCAGCTCTTCAACCTAATTTCTTATCTTCGCCTTTGCTTCACCTCTGCGTTTGGGCTGTTGTCCTCAGCAGTGAGTAGTGGGAGATGAGGCCTGAAGGTCTAAGTTCAAGCCTGCCTTGGAATTCCCGACCAAACTTGTCATTTCATCTCTGGATACCTGCTTCACCACTGTATCCCCCAAACGCTTAAAACAGTACTTGACTCTCATTCTGTACTCAGCTACTGTCTCTTGATTAAATGCATCACCGCCGTCCAGGAGGGTAAATCTTCTTCTAGCGTTTGCCCTTCTTCCGTAGCCAGTCAACAGGTCAGGTTGAAAGCTGTCAGGAGCTGCTTGTTGCTGGCTTTGAAAGTGACTGGGATCCATGTGGATTCAGTCAGCTAGGAAGGATCGTCAGTTTCCCCAATGAATGGGTACTCACGGGATGCACCACGAGAAGGTCGATCCAATGCATCCCAAGGAGGGTAAATGATTCAATACAAGTACCCTTCAATGTGTTAGCATAAGTCTGCTCGCTGAATTTGCCCTATAATAAAAACACACTTTTGTTGCTATTATTTTAAAGAGTATGTTATTAGTAACACGGGGATGCACATCTACCCAGACCAGTCTCCCTCCAGAATGGCGTCACAACAGCCTATCTCCTGAGAGTGTTTTCTGAATGTCTACACTGACCTAGGTACTATTAATATGGATGAACATGTATTCATACAGAGTTGTGCGCTGAAGCGAGGATTTTACTTAATTTACTTCCTGAACGCACTGCATTTGATGAAAAGGCTAGGGAATGGAAATCGGGTTGCTGGACCCACTTCCAACATTGCCGCCTACTGGTAGGGTTACTCCGACGAGTCCCCGCCCCTCTGGGCCTCAATGTCTCCCACGGTGGCATTCCCCCTTCTGCAATTTCAACCTCCTGAGTACTACGGATGCTCCATACACAGACCCAGTCGCCGGTGCTTCCCATCTCCCACCGGCGCATCTCGCTTTCCCAAGTTGGGGAACGCCTCCGTGTTGTACACCCCAGCTGCAGATCCACTAGGTAACCCAGAGTGAACAGAAGCCGCTCAGGAGCTTCCCGGTCTAAGCCCCCAAAGCGTGGGCCTGGTGAGTATTCCCAGCCTCTCCCTCGCACCCTCCTCCCCTTGCTCTGCCCTACTGTCTTTAGCCCCCCAGCCCCCAAACCACCCCGCCTTTCTCCCTGCTCTGCCCGCCCACCCGAATGGCGCATGCGCCGCCAGCCGAGCGTGTTTTCATAAAACTCCTGCTTGGGTCAGAAACTTCAGTCTGTGGGCTGCGGCGCAGGTAGCAAAGTGGCCTAGAGAACTTGAATGCCTCCGGTGACTGGAGAGCAAGCGGTTACCATGAACGTGTTCCATGTAAGTTCAGTTTCTGTCTACTTTTTTCTTAACCATACAAACACCAGGATTTTGAAGCGCGTCCCGTCTCCCACAGGCAGGCTGACCAGATAGAAAATTGGAAATTCCGGTACTTAGGGAGAAAAGCGTTGCGATGTGCGTAGTTACAAGGGGGTAGGATTGGGATGATTATTATTACTTTTAATCTGTATAAAGAAATAGCTAGGGGGGGAGAGTGCAACGACCTTTAGGTGGTCATGCGTGTCTCCCGTATTTGAGTCTTGCAGCGCGCGCCGGGGTTTGCACTCTGTTTACAAACAGAAGAACATTCTGTGCACAAGTGCAAAGAAGGCGTGGACGCTGTCTCGGGTCGAGACTCTGCTTCTCTCCCACAGAGGTGGGGGCGGGTGGTCTAGAGCATAGGCTGATCTTGTAGGATCAGAATTCAGGTGGAGGGCTGCACGTCCCGGCTGAGTTACCAAAGAGAAACTGTTCCTTGGTTATGAACTACTTTGGGCAAATGCGCCCCGGGACCGCTTTTGCTGTTGAGCGCGTGTCTGCTGAACTGCGCA
Organism: Erinaceus europaeus; assembly: GCF_950295315.1. Taxonomy (NCBI): domain Eukaryota; kingdom Metazoa; phylum Chordata; class Mammalia; order Eulipotyphla; family Erinaceidae; genus Erinaceus; species Erinaceus europaeus. Next base: position 54,813,449 of record NC_080179.1, on the reverse strand, counting down.
ACCGGCGGTGCTGTGCCAGTCCCCGGGCGTTGTAAGAAGGCGGGAAAGATGGACAGACCCACCATGCGGTTAACCGGAGGAGTTAGAGTGTTGGCGGAGCGGGTTGCGCCACGAATTAGGGAGAGACCTCGCTCGCAGGTGTTCAGAGGGACGAGCGTAGTCTCTGAGATTCAGGAGTTGGTGATTGTGCTGAGGTCGAAGCAGTACCCCGAGGTGTGCTTAGCGAGGTCGGACTGTGGGTTTGAGGAGTTGGGAGGGCATCTGGGATGTGCGGGTCAGTACAGCTGCAGCGCAAGCAGGCAGGTGCAAAAGAGAGTCGGTTTATGGCAGTCACCAAGCCCAATTGCGCCGCCGCCTTTTAACCGTCGGTGGTTTCCTGGAGCCTTTTGAAACCCTCTCACTAGGGAGGCTTTTCATTTCCCTCAATGGCGCGCGATTCAAAGATGCTTGCAGCGGAGCCGCCCAGCCCCTCCCCAGCACCCTGTGGGACCAAGGCTGGCGGGCGGCAGCGTCGCTCCCCCTCGGCTGTAGTCGCGGTGAGCCGCCTCGGAGGCTGGGGACTGGACCACCCGGCCCCCAGCGCGCTCTCGGCCTGGGGGGGGGGGGGGAGCTTCCAGCTGCAGACTTCCCACCCTATTAACTGCACCAGTGGCAGGGTGGGAAGCGATCCGGGAGGGTGAGGAAATGAAACTTGGGGCTCGAACCACGGGTGCAGACCCATGACCGTCCCCTCCCAGGAAAAGGCTGCGTCCCCTAACTTCCCAAACGCGCCAAGTGATAAACATAGTATGACCACCCATTTCTGACACCCCTCCTTTAATATTCAAGCGTTATAGGCCTTTTGCTGTAAAGCTTAATTTTCCTTCCCCCTAGTACGTGTTGAAGTACTGAGAATTTGTGTTTAGGCAAGCATGGAAAACAATGCTTTGTACTTAGAATGACTTTTTTGGGAACCCTCATTCCCACCCCTAGTGTTCCTTCCCCTAGTGGTCCTCAACACCCCCCCTCCCCTTTCCTGGTCTTGGCGATAATCTATACACAGAAAGTTAATATGAGCTCCCCTTCTGGTCCCTTCCCACCCCCGCACCCCCACCCTTTACCGCCCCCGCACCCCCTGCTGCCGCCAGCCCAGGAAAAACGTCTTTGTGTTTTGTTTTCCTTCCCTCTAGTGGGCGGGGCAGAAGAGTTTGCAAAGATGAGACTGAAACCCTCAGAATTTCAGCGCTCTTTTGTTCTAAACAAAGAGTTTTGTAATTGACTCCACTAAAGGATATAATGAAAATGAGAAGGAAGGTTGTAGCACATAACAAAGATGGGAAGTGAGGCTGTGGGATTCCTTTATAATGCTCTGTACACTGAAGTATTTAAGTGGAAACGACTTTCGAAAGCAATCAGAGTTGAGTCTTATAAATTCCTTTTTTTGAATGCCAGAATTCTTTTTAAATATAATTTGGAGTGATGCCTGCTGAACTTGAAAATCAGTCTCTGCTCTTTTGCCTCTTTTGCAGTTTGACCCTTCAGATAACTATACAGAGGATGAGCTGGGCTCAGGTCGTGACTATGAGTCCTTCAAAGAACCATGCTTCAGGGAAGAAAATGACCATTTCAACCGCATCTTTCTGCCCATTGTTTATACCATCATCTTCCTCACTGGCATCGTGGGCAATGGATTGGTCATCCTGGTTATGGGTTACCAGAAGAAACTCAGAAGCATGACGGACAAGTACAGGCTACACCTGTCAGTGGCAGACCTCCTCTTTATCCTCACACTACCCTTCTGGGCAGTTGATGCTGCCGCAGACTGGTACTTTGGAAATTTTCTATGCAAAGCAGTCCATATCATCTACACAGTCAACCTCTACAGCAGTGTCCTCATCCTGGCCTTCATCAGCCTGGATCGATACCTGGCCATAGTCCATGCCACCAACAGTCAGAGGCCAAGGAAGCTGTTGGCTGAAAAGGTGGTTTATGTTGGTGTCTGGATACCTGCTCTCCTGTTGACTATTCCTGATTTCATCTTTGTCAATGTCAAGGAGATGGAAGACAGGTATCTCTGTGACCGCTTCTACCCCAATGACTTGTGGGTGGTGGTCTTCCAGTTTCAGCACATCATGGTTGGTCTCATCCTGCCGGGTATTGTCATCCTGTCCTGCTACTGCATTATCATCTCCAAGTTAGCACACTCCACGGGCTACCCGAAACGTAAGGCCCTCAAGACCACAATTATCCTTATTCTGGCTTTCTTTGCCTGCTGGCTGCCCTACTACATTGGGCTCAGCATTGACTCCTTCATCCTCCTAGAAATCATCAGTCAAGGATGTAAGTTTGAGAACACTGTGCATATGCTCATTTCTATCACTGAAGCCCTTGCCTTTTTCCACTGTTGCCTGAATCCTATCCTCTATGCCTTCCTTGGAGCCAAGTTTAAAACCTCCGCCCAGCATGCACTCACTTCTGTGAGCAGAGGGTCCAGCCTCAAGATCCTCTCCAAGGGAAAGCGGGGTGGACACTCTTCTGTTTCAACTGAGTCTGAGTCTTCAAGTTTTCACTCCAGCTAACACTGATGTAAAAGACTTATATAATAAAGGACTTTTTTTTTAAAAGTTACACATTTTTTCCAGATCTAAAAGACTGACCAATACTGTACAGTTTTTATTGACTGTGGATTTTTTGTGTGTGTGTTTTTAGTTTGTGAGGTTTAATTGACTTATTTATATAAATATTTTTTTTGTTTCATGTTGATGAGTGTCTAGGCAGGACCTGTGGCCAAGTTCTTAGTTACTATATGTCTGGTTGTAGGACTGTAGAAAGTGAACTGAATGTTCCAAAGTGTGTTGTGAATCACTTAAAGCTAGAAATGACCCTCAACTGTTTATCCATAAGTAATCTCTCCATACCAGCAGTGTATTTTCTTTTTCCTGCTCTTTAATTGTTTGGTTACACTATATGATGTTTTCTGTAGAAGATGGCACTTATAACCAAAGTCTGAGGCAGTATAGAAATGCTGGTTTTTTAGTTTTCAGTAGTGGGTTGATTTCAAGATCTACAATGTACAGTCTTGTATTAAGTTGTTAATAAAAATACATGATAAACTTCACTGGCTGTGTTCTGATTTCTGTTGATATGTATTTGGCTAGCAGAAACCAAAATATATAATAATAGTAACAATAATTACTATTATTATTACTATATTTGTTGTATGCTGGTACTGTTCTGGATATGCAAGTTGTAGTAACTTTTACTACAACTCCATGATAGGCACTAATGGAAACCCAAAAATCCAAGTGATTTATTCAAACATATAAGATAAATAGCACAGCCAGTATTTCACATCAGGGAATGTGACATCAACATTTGAAGTCTATCCATATTCAACTCACAGAAATTTATAAATGTCCAACCAGTACCTATTACTATGAAAAACAGTTTTTCTAAAGGCTAGATATAAGTAAAACAAAGGTTTGAAATACCATATTTATCCCATAGACAAGGACACTGGATTTCAGAGACTTTCCATAACTTGTACTTTTGAAAGTACTCTTGTACTTTCAAGAGGACATACCAGAAATAGATTCCATTTATTGTTCTAACCCTTGCTCTTAACCATTACCCAAATAGTGTCATCCAGAGCACCTGGTCATAAGTCAACTGTTAGAAAATAAAGTGAATATTTTCTTCATAAAATTAACCATGCCAAAAATATCACTCCTTCTAATTCACCTATGCAAATCTCAACAATCTATTGCCACATATACACCTCAAGAGTTAAGCCAAGCAGGTAGAAGTTAAATTTGTGCTTTTAGAGTACAGGAGAAAGGTTCACTGAAACAAGCTCCCCATTACCCATATTTTGCACAAGATTTTGAGTCTTATGTAACATCACCCGCAGCTATCCGTAGCTACCATTGTGCAAGCCCTAGCCTCTTGAGTAAATAGTTCCAGTCTCCATTTAAAGATAATTTCTAAACTATAGTAGTCATACCTATCCTCTTTTGGAGCATAAACAGGGCACTTCAGATATGCACTCAAAATAGATTAACCAGGATATAATTAAGGCAATATTTGGTCTACTTTTCATAATAGTTTCTGGCACAAAAAATCCATTTTGGAGGAAAAAATTGCAATGTCTTATCTTTCTAAAGCAAATCACATTTGTTGAAGGTAAATTAGAAGCCCTGTGAAGAGAAATAACTTAATTACTTAAAATAGAATCCAATTTGGCTTTACATTTTTTGCTGCAGTATATGGATCTGCAATAATTCAGAGTGGTATTCCTATTCCATTTGAGAGCACAATTAGATTTTAGATAGGAAATTATCTTGAGGTTTCTTGGTTTTCCCTAGGAAGTCTAATTGGATCACTCTTCATTTAAGCATAGTTTTACATGCACTCTCTCAAAGGTTCAGTTTTTAAGCCATGACCATTGTAAAAGACTTCACTTGAACTTTCTTTATAAATATTTATTCTTTGAGAGACAATAGAAGAAATTCTTAGAAAGATTTTTTTTTTTCTATCTCATCTTGGCTTGAAACTAGCCACCCCAGATTCCTCTCCACTACCCTGGAGTCACAACAAAAGGAACCGATCTGAAACAAAATTCCCAGTGTCACCAGTCTTAATGGATATTTCATTCTCTCTTGGAACAAAGGTGGGATATCTCTTTCAAAAAAAAAAAAAAAAAAAGCCAGGGCTCTCTCCTTCTCTGCCCCAACTCTGCATGTTCCAAGAAATTCCAAAGCATCCCCTGTGTCATAGTTGTCTGACAATGCTGGGAACTCCACTCTTTTGGGCAGCCCTGAATGAAGTAGCTGATTGTTTCCTCTCTTCATCCCTTATGAATGAGGCCTGTGAAGGTCAGTAAAGTAGACCCAGTTATATAATGGGAGCTAAAACATTTAAATTGTATGCATGATGTCAATGATGGCAAAATATAAACTATGAGTTATTAATAATTTTAATCTTGGACCCAGTAAAATTGCTCAGCTGGGTAGTGTACTTGCTTTATCATGCATACTTTAGGTTCAAGCTTGGCCCCTCCCTACCTAGCTTCAGTGCTGTGGTGTCTTTATCTCTTTGTTTCTTTCTATCTAAAAATGTCAGTCTGGAACTGTGAAGCCCCAGTGACAAAATAACAATAATAGGCAAGTAACTGAGGAGAAATATGGGTATTTTTACCTTACAAAAACCTGTTTACCTCATTGTCACTTGGCAATTTACCTTCCTCTAATTGTGGGTCTCTCAGTCCTCTTTGTGTTTGTACCTTTTATAAAATAATAATTCTGAGATAACTTTTAAGAGGGTAAGCTATGGGGTGGGTGGTTGTGCACTGGGTTAAATGCACATATCACCATGCACCCAGGTTCAAGACCTACTCCCCAACTGCAGGAGGAACGCTTCATGAGCAGTGAAGCAGGTCTGCAGGTGTCTCTGTCTCCCCTCCCCTCCCCTCCCCTGGCTGCCTGGAACAGTGAATTTGTAGTATAGGCACTGAGCCCCAACAATAACGTTGGTGGCAAAAAAAAAAAAAAAAAATAGAGGGTAAGCTACAGCCTTTATTTTAATCATTTATCTAACTAGCTATAACTTCTTTCTAGCTAATTGTCAGGTAATAAATTAATCACTTAGGAAGGGCAAAGAACACTGAAGACACAATTCATACCACCTTAGAAAATAACCCAAACTGTGCCCCACATAAAAAACAAATAAACACAGAAATGTAGTTCTGTAGCCTGGCTGCAGGAATTTACCCAGACTTTGAGAAAGTAGCTTCTTGGCTGCTGATGTTTAGCCAATCAGAACTAGAGAAATCTCAAAGCAGCCAGAGAAATGACCTTCCTATGAGCACAACCTAAGAGGAATGTTGTCTCAAGATTCCATGAAGTAGTTGAAATGAAACTTTTAAAATAGAGGTTCTATATGATGGAGATATAGCATAATGGCTATGCAGAAATACTTCCATATCTAAGGTTCCAAAGTCCCAGGTTCAATCCCCGTAAACCAAAGCTGAGCAGTGTTCTCGTTTAAAAAAAAAAAAAAAGTTCTTATCTAGAGGTGATTATGTGCCTGTCCTCACCACAACATTTGGTAAAGTTTAGAAGCAAAGCAATTTGGTTCATCATCTATAGGTTGGGTGGGTGAGTGAGGAGCTACTGGTATCGAGTGAATAGAGACTAGGGAGGCTGTTAAAACATCCTCTAGTGCTCAAGATATACCACTACAAAAATTATCCAGTCTAATTTGCTAAGAGTGCTCAAGATCAAGAACCATTTTTTTAAGATAGGGGTCATGGGATGTTAATAATGATGAAAGTGAGGAAACATCCAACCAATATCTAGCTTCCTCCCTCTCTCCCTTCCTTTCTTCCTTCCTTCCTTTTTTTTTTTTTTTTTAATGGTGCTGCAGGGGACTGAACCTGGGACTTTCAAGCTTCAGGCAAGAAACTCTTATTGCATAACCATTATGCTATCCCTCCTGCAAGATTATCATTAGTCAGGGTCTCAAGGCTTCCTTTATTTGTCAATTAATTCTTACTCCTTCCCACCTTACTCAACTCAAAAAGTTCTCTTCTAGTCTTATTTCAAATTACTTTGTCCTAATAAATGCATCTTTGTTTTCTCCTCTCTTGCCATGCTAGAAAGACAGCCCACAAAGGGAAATAACTGGTAGAGAGTAGTGCTGAAGATTTTCTAGTTCCCATCCAGTATCTTGTGTCTCTAAAGACTACAGTGTTTACTCATTTAATCCTTTCCATAGCCTGTGACTCAATTTGGAACACTTCCCACTTTCCCCCTTTTATTTAAAAAATAAACAATGAGCCATGAGGTACTAGCCCATTGTTCCATTGTTTGAAACTGACTTGGATTAATTTAAGGCAATCTTATTAAGCCTGACAATTAAAATCTTCTGCACCCTTCTGAAAAATCTTTCTTTCAGCTAAAAAATACAAACTGTAGTCTGAGATTTGAATCAAAATAGGATGCCAAGAAGTCACAGAAGAGGAAAGTATTTTTCAAAATCAAACAAATAAAGGTGTTCAACCAAACTGTACCAGGTGCTAGATGTTTATCTGGCAGAAACAGTCCAAGATTAAATTGATTTACATATTACAGTTGAATTAACTAGAGCCCAATTCATCAACACTCTTAATTCAAGAGAATTACTTCCTCATATTTGAATCTCTCAGAAGAAAAGTAGTATTTCTTGTGAGCTCACAAAAAACAGGCACACTCATACATGTGATCCAAATAAAAAACCTGCCACTTAGACACTACTATCAGTAACTCCATTTTCATGTGGACATGAAGATGTTAAGCTATACATAAAGGAGTTGTGCTTTCTCCATTATGCATATAATATGTGGCATTAGAACAGAAGCGCCGGAGTTCTGGGGCATGTCCTAAAGTTCTTAATGCATCCCATCTAAAGTTCAGTATCTTTTCTACGGTGAGCTCTGTGATAGAACAAAACCATCTACAACGGAGTCAGGTGGTAGCGCAGTGGGTTAAGTGCACATAGCGCAAAGTGCAAGAACTGGCCTAAGGATTCCAGTTCGAGCCCCCGGCTCCCCACCTGCAGGGGAGTTGCTTCACAGGTGGTGAAGCAGGTCTGCAGGTGTCTATCTTTCTCTCCCCCTCTCTATCTTCCCCTCCTCTCTCCATTTCTCTCTGTCCTATCCAACAACGACGACATCAACAACAATAATAACTACAACAACAATAAAAACAAGGGCAACACAAAGGAAATAAATAAATTTTTTTTTTAAATCTACAATTCCCCTGGAGGGTTTCTCATGTGTCAAAGTACATTGATTAATCTTCCTGAGTAGACTATGACTATCAAGATAGGTAAGGTGTGTTTTTAAGATGGAGAACCTGAACAACAATTTATCCTAGGGCTGGTGAGGCAGCATAATGGTTATGCAAAAGACTGTCATGCCTGAGGCTCTGAGGTCCCAGGTTCAATTTCCTGGGGACATATCCTAAGGAGCCAAACACACCGATCCAAAAAGATTTGTGTAGACCTATGTTTATAGCAGCACAATTTGTAGTAGCCAAAATCTGGAAGCAACCCAGATTCAATTTCCAACCCTACCATCAGCCAGAGTTAAGCAGTGCTCTGGTTTCTCAATCTCTTTCTTTCTATTTCTCTGTATCGTTTTCTCTGTATTCTCTCTGTTGTTATTTCTCTCATTAAAATAAATTTTAAAAATTTTTTAAAAAATGCAATGTATCCCATATCATGTATTTAATAAATAGTGAGGCCAGCCTGGATTTGAACCCAGGCAGTTTGACACCAGGGTGCTTCCTCTTTGACATTATAGTAGTTTTATAGTTTTATATGAAATTAGCCTGGAGTTAGCCAAAATGATAACCATGAGATCAAAAAAATTCCTCGCTGTGCTTCAGTTCTCTACAGGGTTCAATACTTGATCCTTAACTGAATTACTTCTTTAAAAAAAAAAATTGTTTACTTCTAGAGAGAGGCTAGAGCACTGCTCCAAAACACTTTATGGGCCATGAACCCATGTTCTTTTTTGTATAGAGACAGTGAGAAGTTGAAAGGGCTAAGAAAGAGAGAGGAGGAGGTCGGGCGGTAGTACAACAGGCTAAGCACACATGGTGCAAAGCTCAAGAACCAGAGTAAAGATCTGGGTTCAAGCCCTGGCTCCCCTACCTGCAGGGGTGTCACTTCACAAGCAGTGAAGCAAGTCTTCAGGTGTCTGTCTTTCACTCCCTTTCTCTGTCTTCCCCACCTCTCTCCATTTCTCTCTGTCCTATCCAACAACAATAGCAACAACAACAATAATAATAACTACTACAGCAATAAAACAAGGGTAGCAGAAGGGAAAATAAATAATAAAAATTAAAAAAAAAAGAAAGAAAGAAAGAGGAGAAAGAGAGACAACCACAGCACTATTTCACCACTCAAGCAATATTCCCCTTCAAATTGGGGACTAGGGGCTTGAACCTGGGTCCTTGCACACAGTAACATGAGTACTCTACCATAGTACACCACCACCTGGTCCCCATGCACACAAGTTCTACCTTCCCTGCTACCTGATCTACTTTTCAAAAATATTGTATTTACTTACATATTTATTTTGGATAGAGACAGAAAGGAATTGAGAGCGTGCAAAAAGACTGAGAAGGAGAGAGAGACATGTAGAACTGTTTCACTGCTCATGAAGTTTCCCCCCTGCATGTAGGGACCAGGGGCTTGAACCCATCTCCTGGCATACTATAATGTGTTCCCTCAACCAGGTGTGGTACCACTCACCACACACACACACACACACACACACACACACACACACACACCATTTACTTTTGAAAAAGCAACGGTCATCATCATTAGTCTTTGAAATAAAACGGATTTCAGTGCACGGCACAGTAAGAGCTCACTAAAAGGTTGTTGAACAAAAGAATAAATGAACACCCATACATTTCTATTCCTGACAATATGCGACCCTCTAAGCATTTTGATTGTGTGTGAATTGACTTCCTCCTTCATTCTTTCAGACATTCCTTTATTGAACCATTCACTGAACACCACCCTGGGTCTGACAGGCTTAAATTTTACTTGCATTATAATAATAATAAAAAAAATACAACACTTTGGTGGTTGGGACATGCTAAAGAATGAGCTAAAAGATTCTCAGACTTTCAAACTTCCTTAAATACTAAGAAGTTGGGAGCCAAAGAGGAGATAGTTCACCTGGTGGTGAGACTAACTTGCCATGCATGCTGCCCATATTCTAGCCCTTGCACTTCACAATGGATGCTAAAGCGTAAGGGAAAAAAGTATTGGTGGTGTGGTATCTGTCTATCTAATTATCTGAAAAAGTCAGTGCCAAGTGGAGAAATTATGCTTGCATGATTTATGCATGTCCCAATGGGGGAAAAAAAAATCAAAATTTCCATCTAATGGTCTTAGTATCACCCCCTCTCTATCTTTTATTTGGTGTTATGGTAAATTCACCATTCCAGTTGACTGTTTTCAGATAGAAAGGCAGAGAAGCAGAGAGGAAAGGTGAAACACCATAACACTGAAGCTTTCCCCAGTGCAGTACTTCCAAGTGGTATGTCCACAGCTGGAACCTGGGCATGTGCATAGCAAGGTAGGTGTCCTACCATGTGAGCTACTCATATGGATAACCACCCTTTTATTTTGATTCTTTTGATTTCCCATTTAGGAAGAACATATCCCTGCCCACATGAAAACTGGGTCTTCCCTGTTCCAGTCTTCCTGTCTTACCAGGCCAAGGGAAATTATTCATGTCATGAGAATAAAAGCAGACATTCTGCCAAGCCATAGACTATGGGAAAGAAACTCAATTTTCTGTTTGCAGAAGACAAGTTGGTATCCCCCTGGGATGGGAGAAGGAAATCAAGACCATCATGTTGGCCCATATCCCACTTCCTTTGGCAAACCTATTCAGCCTCTATCAGTCCAAAGGGAGTTTTTCTATCCTAAATCCTTAACAACTTAATTCTATGGTATGTAAACTAGCACAAATTAAAACTTTTTTTTAAGAGTTAGCAGCTATTGTGTGTAATTACCATTACCCTTTTCTATATTTTTAAATAAAGTCTGCCCCACCTAGTTTATCAGAGACCCTAGCAAGTTAGATTTATTGGTCATTAGATTTGATGGAAAAAACACAGATTCCACAAGGGCGTGCCAATGTTCAGTAACACTATATATGGCTAACTCCAGTGGTTGGAACCTGTTTCTAAAGCTAGGACGAAGGGTAAATACCAATGGGACTCTGTAAAGTAATGTTGTACATGGATATAAGCTCTCTGGATGCAATGACTTTTACTGTCCTGTTCATACTTCTATTTCTAGTATTTAAAACAGAGGTTGATCATTTTTTCTGTAAAGGGCCAGAGAGAAAATCTGTAGGCCATCTAACTGCTGCACCAGAGATAACTGTGCCATTATAATAAGAATTCATAACAAAACAATATGTAAATGAATGAAAGAGACTGTGATCCAAAGAAACTTTATTTGCGGACAAGATAATTTTCTTGTATCACAAACTATACTTCCTTTTATTATTTTTTACAACCATTTAATAAAAATGTAAAAGTCACTCTCTTTGCTCCTGAGCTATGAAAAACAGATGGCCGGTCAAATTAGATCAACAGGCCATAGTTTGCTGAGCCCAGTCTAGACCATGCTTAAAATACAGCACAGATTCAATAAGCATGAACGAATAAGCGAAACTCTAAATATAGGAAAATTTATTCTTTAAGTTACAGCTGCTACAAACCCCAGTGAACCAGTGACCTTCAACTATTTGCAAAACTGTTACACCTGTCACTAGCAAAGCATTTTGCCACTCATAAAATGCTTTCACAGGTAGGACCTTAATATAGCCTGTGTACTGGTTTGTGCTATATTAGCTGGAAAGATCCTGCTGTTTTACTGGGTCTATTATTTAAAGAAGAAAGGTCTGACATAACAGAGTTGCTTTTTTTTATTTTATCCTCCTTTGTCCTATGTCATCTCTCAGAGTGCAGAGGAAGGTGGTATTTCCTTTTATAATTCCCTGTGGCTAGGACACATCTCACTTGTTGAAGTGTGTTGACTAACCTTTCCTAGGGCATGAGCAACACAAGCACTGCTATTCCAAAGTGATAATCACAAGTCATAATCTTTAGCAGACTCCCCAGACAGTCAGTAAGTGGGAAAAAAGAAAAAAACATAATCCATAGCAATAAATAGTGTTTCACAGCCACAAGCTGAGCCACAAAAAGCTCAAGAAAAATCAGTGGTGCAGAAAACTTTTTTAATTCTTTTTTTCACCTTATCCCAGCTTTAGGGAGAATGAGGATAATTCTGCTATCCCATTAAGTAAGTGTTCAGGTGTCTCATGGGAATGTCAAAATTAACCTCTAAGGAGTACCACTGTTATGTCTCTTATTAAAAATGTTTCCAAGTGAACTTCACTACTTTATAGACCATTGTCTAAATGGTATAAGGTCCAATTTCTCTAACGAGAAGAAACAAGAAGCTGAGGAAACTGCCAAGTGCTTTCTGTTTTTGAAGTGTGATTTCTGTTATGTCTACATGATGATACAAAAATGACTGCTCAGTCACTCTGGTTCAGAGTATAATGCAAGCCACAGGGGTGAAAGTGACCCTGGGAAAGTACAGCAGACTGGCTGAGTTGAAATTTTATCAGTATGGAGTGAAAAAGAAGAGAGATGTAGTGAAACAATAAAATGGGAAAGGACACCAAGTACCAGTTCATAAAAGAGGAAATAAAACTGATAAACAAAAATATGAGGAACTGTTCAACATCACTGGCAACCAAATAAATAAAAATCAAAACAGCAACACTCTGCTTCTCACTTATCAAACTAGCAAAGATTTTCAAAGTAACCATGTCCCCATGGATACAGTAAGCTGGGCATCACAGAGCATACAGTCTGTCAGGTATAAACTACCCAAATCATTTCTTTCTTTCTTTTCTTTTCCTATTTCTTTTCCTTTCTTCTCTTTCTTCCTATTGCTTCTCTATTATATTTATATTATATTCGCTTCTCTATTATATTTAGTAGGACAAAGAGAAAGTGAAAGGGGAGGGGAGATAGTAAAGGAGAGAGAAAGAGACACCTACAGACCTGCTTCTCCACTCATGAAGTATCTCTCCTGCAGGTGGGGAGCAGAGGCTCAAACTGGGGTCCTTCTGCATACTACTATGTGTACTCAATAGGAGGCATCACTGCCAGTCCACCATACAAATTTTTCAAAACTCAGGCAAATGCCCTGAAACCCATGGATGCTTATCTCCTCATACACAAAGAGACCATTTCTAGACATTTAATTTCAAAGATAAACCTAATCTTTTTGTTGTTGTTGTTCACAAAATTGAGTTTTTCTGTTAAAATAACAAGACATGGAATTGCCCAATGTATGTGGCATCAAAATGTGATTAAGATACCTTTGGTAAGGACTGGGTGGTGGCAAGCCCAGTAGAGTGCACACATTACTATGCACAAGGGCCCAGGATGAAGCCTGTGGCCCCTATCTGTGAGCATCACAAAAGATAAAGCAGTGCTGCACATGTCTTTCTTCCTTTCTCTCTCCCCCTTCCCTTTCAATTTCTCTCTGTCTCTATAAAAATTAAAAAGGCTCTGGGAACAATGGCTTTATTGTTCAAGCACTAAACCCTAGCAATAACTGTGATGGGGATAAAAATAAATGAATGAGCACACCAAAGGGTACTACCAACCAAACAGAAAGACAACCAACAGAATGGGAGAAGATCTCTACACTACACACATCAGACAAAGGACTAATAACCAAAATACGTAAAGAGCTCAGTAAACTAAGCACCAAGAAAACAAGGAACCTCATTAGAAAATGAAGCCAGGGGGCCGGGCGGTGGTGCACCAGTTAAGTGCACATAGTATGAAGCACAAGGACCCGCAAAAGAATCCCAGTTGGAGCTCCCGGCTTCCCACCTGCTGGGGTGGGGGGGGTAACTTCACAAGCAGTGGAGCAGGACTGTAGATGTCTTTCTCTCCCCTTCTCTATCTTACCCTTCTCAATTTCTATTTTCTATCCAATAAAAAGGGGGGTGGCCGTGGGGAGGGGAGGCGAGGCGAGGTGAGGGGCGGGGCGAGGCGGGGCGAGGTAAGTGAAAAATAGGGCCAGGATATGGAAGGATTTATTTTTTCCTCCAGGGTTATTGCTGGGGTTCACTGTCAACACTATGAATCCATGACTCCTGGTGGCCATTTTTTCTATTTTATTGGATAGGACAGAGAGAAATTGAGAGAGGGCGTGGGGGAAGATAGGGAAAGAGAAAGACATCTGCAGACCTGCTTCACCACTCCTGAAGCTTCCTCCCTGCAGGTGGGGAGCGGTACAGGTCCTTGTGCTTAGTACTGTATGTGCTTAACCTGCTACACCACTGCCCAGCCTCCCAGAAATTTCAAGGAAGAGATGCAGAGGGCGAACAGATATAAGAAGGTGCTCAAAGTCACTGATGATTAGAGAAATGCAAATAAAGACAACAATGAAATACCATTTTACACCTGTGAGAATATCATCAGAAGGAATAGTCATGACTAATGATGTTAGAGAGGATGTGGAGATAAAGGGGTACTTGTGCACTGCTGGTAAGAGTGCAAAATGGTCAAACAACTATGGAAAGCAATCTGGAGACTTATCAGGACACTAAAAATGGACCTACCCTATGACCCTGCAATTCTTCTCCTGGGGATTTACCCAAAGGAAACAGAAACACCTATCAAAAGAAATCTGTACATACCTATGTTCATAACAGCACAGTTTATAATTGCAAGAACCTAGAAGAAACCCAGATATCAGCGGGAGTAGAGAGCATAGTGGTTATGCAAAGAGACTGTCATGCCTGAGGCTCCGAAGTCCCAGGTTCAACCCCCCACACAACCATAAGCCAGAGCTGAACAGTACTCTGATTAAAAAAATAAAAATAAATTTAAAAAAAATTAAAAAAAGAAACTCAGATATCCAACATCAGATGAGTGGCTCAAATTAAAAAAAAAAAAAAAAAAAAAAGGTATATATACACAATGAAATACTACTCAGCTGTTAAAGACAATGTTTTCTCCTTTGCATCCTCTTAGATGAAATTTGAGGACATCATGGTGGGTGAGATAAGCCAAAAAGAGAAGGACATAAACCATTAATCCCCCAATGAAGAAATTAAAAGAGAGAGAGAACAAATATCAAATTATCTCACTTATTAGCAGGACTTACTAAAGCAGGGAACAGGGAGGGAAAGCACAAAGTGAAACATGGATTGGACATGGTGTTTTGCACCAAAGCAAAGGATTCTCAAGAGGGAAAGGAAGGGGAGATAGGAAGAAAACTTTGGGGACCTGCTAAATAATGAAATTGTATGTATATGTCAGTTATTGCACTGTAAAGTACTAGCCCCATCAATAAAAAATAGTAAACAAATATTTAAAGAGGAAAAAATAGGCCACTGGGAGAGTGGACTCATACAGGCACTGGGCCCCAGTGATAACCCTGGTGACAATTAAAAAATAAACAAAAAAATAAATCCTATAATAAATCTACACAGTATAATATCACCGAGCTTCTAAAATTATGATTACATAAGCTATTGAAAAATACTTATGGGGGCCCGCTGGTGGCGCACCTGATTGAGGTGCAATGTGCAAGGACCCAGGTTCGGGCCCCCGGTCCCCACCTGCAGGAGGAAAGCTTTTAGAGTGGTAAAGCAGGGTTGCAGGTGTCTCTGTCTCTTTCCCCCTCTGTCTCTTCCTTCCTCTCGATCTGACTGTCTCTATCCAATAAATAAATAAAGATAGGGGGTCGGGCGGTGGCGCAGTGGGTTAAGCTCACGTGGCGCAAAGCGCAAGGACCCGCTAATGATACCGGTTCAAGCCCCCGGCTCCCCACCTGCAGGGAAGTCGCTTCACAGGCAGTGAAGCAGGTCTGCAGGTGTCTGTCTTTCTCTCCCCCTCTCTGTCTTCCCCTCCTCTCTCCATTTCTCTCTGTCCTATCCAACAATGAACATCAACAATGGCAATAATAATAACCACAATGAGGCTACAACAACAAGGGCAACAAAAGGGGGAAAAAATGGCCTCCAGGAGTGGTGAATTCATGGTGCAGGCACCGAGCCCAGCAATAACCCTGGAGGAAATAAATAAATAAATAGATAAAAATATTAAAGAAAAAATACTTATGATCTGTGAAATGAAAGAAGCAGACTACAAAATGATGTATACTGCAGAAAAATGTTTTCAAGTATATGCATATGAAAAATATATAAAGCAATTAGCAATAGTTAAATCTCTCTGATTTTTCTTTTTTTTTAGTTTAAAACTTTTTGATAAATTTAGTTTTTTTTCTTTTTTGGTTTCTATGTATTTTTCAAGTGTGCCCTTATAACATATTGCATACAAGTATAATGAAAGATAATCAGCTTACTTTGAAAGTTAGAGAGCAAGGAAGAAAGAAATGTACAAGCTACTTCCTAAACTATAAATATTTCAAAAATAAACCTCACTTTTTCCATTCATGTTTTTTCTGTTAGATGCATACCTTAATCACAACGGATTTCAAATCGAGGGCTTACTAGTAGCAAAAATCATAATACATTCCCAATAGAGCCTTTGATAGAGTCCCATGTTTTTTGTTTTTGCTTTTTGTTTTAACTGATAGACAGGATATAAAGGAGATTCTACAGAGGGCCACAAATAGAGAAGGCCATACAGTAAACGAAATCCAAGGATGTTTTGCAGTAGCCACAAGCCAGAATGAGCTCATGAGTGAAGTTGTTTCAAGTCAATACATAGACAGGGGACCATCTTTACAAGGCTGGCACATTAAGTCTCCAGCAGAAGTGATATGGATCTGGGTTTTCTCAAAGGCCTTCTCCTAGAGAGGTCAAGTCTTTCAAAACCCACGGGAAAATAAACATACTAGAAAGCCCTAAAGGAAATCTCAGAAATGGTGAGGCATTCATACATGACAGCAATACTGTGGGGCCTGCAATGGGAACAATGTAAAAGTGGTCAACCCTAAATACTCCATTTTTGTATTGTATTAGAAAGGAAATGTCATGTTGGGGGGAAACTTCCTTCATTCTATTAAGTCCCCAAAATATAGCAGCATGCAACAATGGTAGTTTATAGCATGCCACATAATGCAGGATTCTAAGGTGGGAAGTGCCAACACAAAAAGATCAATGTTCACTGTTGTGCAGAGGATACCACACTCTATTCCTCTTTTTATTTGAGGTAGTTTCAGGAATAAGACAGAGATCAGGTAAAGGAAAGTAAAAATTAACATTTTCCAATGGTTAGAATGAAATTAATAGTTTTGTAAATAATAGTTTAGTATTTTATTTCATTATGGGAAATAGCATGTCTTTGTTAAAATATAAACTCTTCAGAATTTTTTTCTAAATTAAAATTTTTTTATTTAGTTATTTACTTGACAGAAACAGAAACTGAGAGGGTGGGAGTCAGTGCAGCAGGCTAAGTGCATGTGGTGTGAAGCGCAAGGTCTGGCATAAGGATCCTGGTTTGAGCCCCTATCTCCCCACCTGCAGGGGTGTCACTTCACAAGCAGTGAAGCAAGTCTTCAGGTGTCTTTCTCTCCCCCCCACCCCCGTCTTCCCCTCCTCTCCATTTCTCTCTCCTATCCAACAACGATGACATCAATAATAACAACAACAATAAAAACGGCAACAAAAAGGGGAAATAAATAAATAAATTTTAAAAAGAAAAGAAATTGAGAGGGAAGGAGAAAACACAGTGAGAGAGAGAGAAAGGGAGAGAGAGAGAGAGACACCTACTGCAGTGCTTCACAGAATGAGAAACTTTCCCCCTGTAGGTGGGGGCCAGAGACTTGAACCCAAGTCCTTGCACATTATACCATGTGTGCTCAGCCAAGGTGCCATCACTCTGCCCCAGGAAATATGTTTTAATTTCATAAAGGTAGTGTCTGATAGTATCTGATTTGATATAGATTTTAAATCCATATGAAAAGGAGGTATCTAATGGTAACTTCAAGCATGTGGATATTTATGAGTTGTAACACTTTTTTAAAATGTTATTTGTGATTTAATATTGACAGAATTAAAGATAACAGGGGTATACTTCCACACCATTCCCACCACTAAAGTCCTGTGTCCCCAATTCCTCCATTGGAAACTGCAGTGATTCTGCCAAGATCACAGATATGGGCTATTATTTCTATAACTCTATATTCATATATACTTGCCCATTTTTTTCAGGCAAGAGACTGGCACACTTTATGATGACCCTTTTGGTCACTGCCAGCCCACCCCATTATCCAGAGCACTAGTCAGAGAATCCTAGGATTCCCACATAGATATGATGGGCCTAAACCTCTAACAGATCTCTCTCTGTCCACCACCATTGGTTATCTCCATCAAGAACAACATCATAAACCCTTTTGTGGGCCTCTATTGGACCTTGTCCTCAATGTGGAACAACAATGGTATGTTGGGAAATTGTGCAGATGTGGTTGAACATTGGCAGGACCCACAAACCACTATATTTCCATGCAAGTATTATTTACAGATCCCCACCATGTTATCCCCTCAGGGTATTGCTAATTCAGTTAAAACCACTATAACAGTTGCTAAGGATGCTTCCACCTTCCCAGCATGCCTTTTGCCTCTCTCCACCCTCTTTCCTAGCCAATCCCATCCCGTCTTGCCATTTCCAGAATTCTCCTATAAAAATCACTCCTGTTTGCACCCTCTCTCTCTTCCCCTCTCTTTCCCCCTCTCCTTCCCCTCTTTTTCTCTTCCATGTCCTGACCCGGAGAAGACCTGGAGAAGGACTGGTGGGCATAGTGGGAGGTGCCGATTTTGCTAGCTCCACATGGCCTAAACCACAGTGCTCACACCCAACTCTGGTATGTCAGCATGAATAAAGATTTGTATTCCCACTCCGCCATGAGTTCCTGGTCTCTTCTCTCTCCCCCGCAACGCAACCCGACAATGGTAGAAACTTCCCCACTCTGAAGGGAGGCACTAGGTTTAAGCACACATAGTAAGAAGCTTAAGGATCCTGATTCGAGTCCCTGGCTCACTACCTACAGGGGGGTCAATTCACAAGCCATGAAACAGACCAGCAGGTGTCTTTCTCTCCCTATCTATCTTCACCTCCCTTCTCAACTTCTCTCTGTCCTATCCAAAAGCTTGAAAAAATGCCCACAAGAGCAGTAGATTTGTAGTGTAGGCACCGAGTCCCAGCGATGATTCTGGAGGGAAAAAAAAAGGAATAGAAGGCAGAACTACAGGGAAAAAATGGGAGAAAGGTAGATAGATAGATAGACAGACAGTTATAGAAATAATAGTCACTCTCTTCCCTGATCCAGCTTTCTAGTCCTTTTTCCAAATATAACACCATCTCCCCAGACAATAACCTGGGTCCACCTGCATATTAGATGTTAGGCAAAGGAAAAAACTAGTAAAGTCATGCACCCTCTGGAATATACCTAAAACAGACCAACTAGCTTTCTCCAAAACGGATACCCCAAATCTTTTTTTTATCTTTTATTTCTTTATCATTGGTTAGAGACAGAGAAATTGAGAGGGAAGGATGAGAAAGAGACAGAACGTGACCCCAAATTTTCATCTGCAATTTTCTTACCTTTAGGTTCATGATTAGTCAACAATTTTTTCTGCATTATATATTAACTCTTTTTCATCAGGTTCCAGATGATACCATGATTCCAATCCAACTTCCTTGGGCAGAGGACCCCACCATGTGTCTTGGAGCCCCGCCTCCCCAAAGCCCTGCCCCAATAGGGAAAGAGAGAGACAGGCTGGGAGTATGGACTTGCCAACACCCATGTTCAGCGAAGAACAAAAACTAAATATCAAAGAATGGGAAGATGGTATAGTGGTTATGTAAAAAGACCTTCATGGCCAAAAAACTAAAGGTCCCAAACTCAATGCCAGCATCACCAAAAACCAGAGTTTAGCAATGCTAAACACACACATACACACACCCTAAATACCAGGGCAGAAAAGATTACATAATGGCTATGCAAAATGATTTCCATACCTGAGGCATGAGTTGCCAGGTTCAGTCCCCTACATCACCATAAACCAGAGCTGAGCAATGCCCTGGTAAAAATAAGTAAGTTCAACTAAATCAATGCAAACAGTACCACCGCAACAGTTTGGATTGTGTCCAGACACACCAGGCATAGAGTAGAAAGTAAACCCTTCAGCTCCAGCACTCTGGTGAGACCATTCCTACCTCATAAGACTCCTCAATTCCATATCAAGTGGTGTACCTCCTAACAAAGCCACGGAACCTAGATATAGATCAGGGCTCATGAGACAAAACACATGTACACGATTATCCACAAGGTAGGGAAAATACACACCTCAGAGAAAAAGTGCCCAATAGTTTGCAGTGACCCAAAACAGCAAACAAGTAGAAAGACCTTAAAAAAAAAAAAAAAAGACACTGGGGGTCAGGTGGTGGCACAGCAGGTTAAGTGCACGTGGTGCAAAGCTCAAGGACCGGCATAAGGATCCCGGTTCGAGCCCCCTGGCTCCCCACCTGCAGGGGAGTTGCTACACAAGCAGTGAAGTAAGTCTGCAGGTGTCTGTCTTTCTCTCTCCCTCTCTGCCTTTCCCTCCTCTCTCCATTTTGCTCTGTCCTATTCAACAACGATGACATCAACAACAATTATAACTACAAAAACAAAACAACAAGGGCAACAAAGGGGAAAATAAATAATAAAAAAAATAAAAAGACATCATAAAATGATACGTATATGCTTTTACCATTTTAGGGACCTACTCTCTGCCCTGATCCAGCTTCTAGTCCTGTTTCCAATTCTGACACCATCTCTCCAGACAATATATTTAGTTCACCTGCATGCTAGCTGTTATGCTCAGGCAAAAATTAAGTCATGGGCCCCTTGGAATATACCTAAAATAGATCTGCTATCATTTTCCAAAATGAAGACTGAAAACTCATCTGCTATACTCATGCCTTTAGGTTCCTGACTATTAAACAATTTGTTCTCCTTTATATCTTTACACTTTTTCAGCCATCAAGCTGCAGATGCTACCATGATGACAACCTGACATCCCTGGACAGAGAACCTCATCAGTATATGCTGGAACCCCACTTCCCCAGGTCCCTGCCCCACTAGGGAAAGAAGGAGACAGGCTGGGAGTATTGATCGACCTGCCAACACCCATGTTCAGCAGAGAAGCAATTACAGAAGCCAGACCTTCCACCTTCTGCACCCCATAAAGATCCTGGGTCCATACTCCGAGAGGGATAAAGAACAGGAAAGCTTTCAAGAGAGGGGAGGGAAGCAGAGTTCTAGTAGTGGGAATTGTGTGGAAGTGTACCCCTCTTATCCTACAATCTTGTTGATATTTTTTATTTTATAAATAAATTAATAATAATTTTAAAAATAAATAAATAATAATAAGGGAAAGAAGAAAGGAAGGGAGAGAGAAGGAAATGGGCAAAGAAAGAAGAGATAACCAAATAATGTCCATTAGCATTCATCTAGCTATGCAGTTTACTGGGAAAAAAGTGTATTATCCTTACACCTGAGCTACTAGAACTCCCTGTCACTCATGAGAAGCCCATAAAACCTAAAGAAATGTCAATAGATGCGGCCAGGCAGTAATGTATCAGGTTAAATGCACATAGTGCAAAGCACAAGGACCTGTAAAAAGGATCCCAGTTCAAGTCCTAGATCCCCACCTGCAGAGGATGGCTTTACAAGTGGTGAAGCAGGTCTTCAGGTGTCTTTCTCTCTCCCTCTCTATCTTCCCCTCCCCCTCTCAGTTGCACTCTGTCCTATCCAATAAAATGAAATGGAAAAAAAAAAAAAAAAGGGGCCACCAAGAGCAGTGGATTAGTAGTACTGGCACCACCGAGCCCCAGCAATAACCCTGGAGGGGGAAAAAAAGGAAAGAAAAGTCAGTAAATAGAACCTGTGCCTCAGATGCCTATGCTCTTGGTACCGAGACCCTCTAACAACATCCCTGAGTCTATTACCGAGACTATAAGGATCTCTGGTCATCCTCTTGATATATCTACCAAGGTGCCAATTCTTAGACCCAAGAGTAGCCAACCTGTTTGGGATGTGGGTGGAGGAATGGAATTTGGATGTGCTGGCTGGGGACACTCGAAACTAAAGGAAAAGAAGCACCTCAAACTGTGGAATAGAATAGAAAGAAAAGGGTGACTCATAACCTCTATTGCACTTTTGCTCATACCCCAAAAGTTTAAAGAGTTGCTTCACAGTTGATGGCTAACTGACTAATTCCCCTGGGAAAATTACTTTTGTTTCTGTTTTCATTTTTTCACCACTACTTTTCACCACAGCTATTTGTGTCGCTCAGTGCCTGCACAAATCCATTTTATTGTCCTCTTTCTCGCCCCTCCCCTCTCTCTCTGTAGTGGGAAATCTTATTTCTGCCAAGGGTCATTACCATCTTAAAAACTAGCACTTAATGTTACTATCAAAATATCCAAGGGGAATTAGTCAAGTAGTCATCAATTGTAGCAACTCTTTAAACTTTTGGGGTGATGACATGTGTCCTCTTCTAGGTGAACCACCTGCCAACCCCTCCCCTTGGGGAATGCTAGCAGGTGCTAGCCATAGCAGAGGCTTTGCTAAGGAAAAGAAACCTGAGATTTCCCCACTTGGAAATGTTTATGGGATGGGGGCTTTGTTAAGGGCTCAAGATTATACACTGATCTTCACATCCACTCATTCCTTTCTGACAAGCACAAATCCAACAAGCCGGGGTGAATTTTTGTGCTGTTTGTATGTTTCTTCGTTTTCTTAATTTTTTAACATTCTAGATTTTTAATTTAAATTAGTTATTTCTAGGATGGACTTAATATTTCTGCCAAGATGTTTATTCTGTTATACTTGAGGATGACATGTGATCTTTAGCCCTTATAGGAAACCCTGTAATTTCTCCAACAAAGCAATAATAATTTAACAACAATCATGTTCATTACTATAACTGTTACTCTTATCTAAAAATAGCTACCTATTTTAGTTTGCTCTACCCCTCCACCTCCTTCCTTTTTCCCTCATCTTCCCTCCTCCACAGACTGTACAAGTGGCTAGAACATACATGCTAATGAGTTTCTCAGACACATAAGGACCTTAATCCCAAATCATAAAGACTATAAGAAGGACCTCAGCTGCTATCTATACATTTTTACTTAAAAGCAAGATACAAGTGGAATTAATTCAGCACCAAGTCAGCACAGTGGAGGAGAAGAAAAAAAATTAAATTTCAAATGAAAATACTTATGATGACCCAATCCTTTCTGAACTCATAACTCCTGCAAAGGCTTAATAGGTCATGTCATAGTTAATGCTGCTTCCTTCTAAGAACAGCTTCATAAACCTCCTTAAATCCAGTTATCACAGATGATTGGGGAATCAAAACATCGAGGTTACTCCCTACTCTGTCTAATTGGAATGGCTAATTTGGCCATAATAGCAGTTCTACCCAGATGCTCACATTGGTCCAGAGTATGGAAATCTGCAGTAAGGGGATTTACTCAGGATGCTGAACAAAGAAAACCATCATTATCTTTGATCAGGAAAAAGTATTCTAATTAGTGTTAATATCCTCCTGCTGAGCTTCCTGTCATCTGTATTTTGATTCCTGTTCTTAGGCTTCCCAGGATCTGATGTCCTGACTGCATACATGACATAAGCAATTGGGAAGCAGAGGCTGGATGCTCAAAACTAGCAGCACGTAGTAATTCACCCTAGAATCCTCCCACAGTTCCCTCTGCATGCTTACTTTTGCTTTCCCCATCTAACAATCATAATAAAGACACCACTTACTGGTGTCTTTGTCCCTGAATTCTTTTTGGACTTTAATAAGCACTTGTTCTTTGGTTCAAGACACTTTCTCTCACCCTTCTAGGCCCTGTTATGATTTCTCACAGGAAAAAAAAAAAAAAAATCCAAGCCCAGAGCCTGGAAACTCATAGCTCTCTTTGTTTCTCTCCCCTTTTTCCCCACTTTTTTGGGTGTGTGTGTGTGTGGGGGGGGTGTCAATGAATTACAGTACAGTTGTTGGCACATAGGTACTACATCTCATCTCCCCATGATACATGTCTACAAGACAACCCCCCCAAGGTAGCCCCCTTTTTACTATATGCACCAGGACCTCCATTCAATCCCTTTCCCTCCTTCTCCAGAGTCCTTTGCCTTTGTTTAATACCCAGTCTAAGTTTTACTCTATTTCTCCCTTATTGTTCCAGTCTCCTATGAGCAAGATCAATCAGTATTCATCCTTCTCTTACAAGGAAAATACACAAGAACAAAGGACACCTTGGCCAAAATATGTGGTATGCATCTTCCAACCTTTTTTTTTTTCTCCAGGGTTATTGCTAGGCTCGGTGCCTGCACCATGAATCCACTGCTCCTGGAGGCCATTTTTCCCCTTTTTGTTGCTCTAGTTGTTGCAGCCTCGTTGCGGTTATTATTGCCATTGTTGACGTTGCTTTGTTGTTGGATAGGACAGAGAGAAATGGAGAGAGGAGGGGAAGACAGAGAGAGAGGGGAGAGAAAGATAGACACCTGCAGACCTGCTTCGCCGCCCATGAAGCGACTCCCCTGCAGGTGGGGACCCGGGGGCTCGAACCGGGATCCTTGCGCCATGTGCGCTTAACCCACTGCGCCACCGCCCGACTCCCATCTTCCAACCTTTTTACTCATCTAGCACTACTAAAAATGACATTACAAAATATGTTTATTCTTTCATTCAGTAAATGTTATTGAGAGTCTAAGAACTGCTCTTAACAATAGGAATTTAATGGTGAATAAGCTAGGCAAGGTGTCTAACCTTCATGAAACTTACATACTGCTAAGGGACATAGTAAATAAATATACAGCCAATAAATTAGCAGTATAATTTCCCCTTCTAAAAGAGAGTTACTGGATAAGCAAGCTGTTTCAGCTTGGGAGACAACTAATCAACAATCCAATCATCTCTCAGCAAATACACATTGGGTATTTTCTTCAATCTTAGCATAATAAACAACCCCAAACTTAGAGGCTTAAAATAAACACCATCTAATTCATACTTCTCTGGATGACCTTTTGGATTTGACCTAGCTGGTTAAATTTGGTCTCAGCTAGACTTATTGATGCATCTGTGGTTAGAAACTGATCATTTAGGCAATCACATCTCTGGGGGTTGGCTAGCCATCAGTGGAGTAATAAAAGTAACAGAGCCTTGTTTCTTTTATTCTACAGAGGACCAGCCTGTGTTCATTTGTATAAAAGTTCTGCAGAGTCTACAAAAAGCATGTGTGTGCAAGGCCACTGAAATACAGGCCTATGATATCATGTAGCTTCTGTCACACTGCATAGCCAAAACAAGTGCCCAAACTTGTAAGGATAAAGGGAAAGAAAAACATCATGATCGTTTTCTTTTCAATCCAACATAGGTTCTAGAGGTAAATCAGACAACTGAGAATATAATGAAGAACTAAATAAACATGACTCCTGTCTTCTTGGGATTTACAAATTATTTACTATGATCTGTATAACTAGGAGAAATGACTACACGCAGCTCTACAAGAATGGACACAGAATAGCTGTTTACCTGTGGGATCCAAATGTTGATTTCATTAAATGGCAGTTGGCACCTGAGACAGAGTATTCTGCCTGCACAACATGGGACCTATTAACACACCTTATTATGAATAGACCTAATTACTAAAATTGGATACTAACCAAATCATCCTCAGTCACTTCTTTGCAAAGTGCCAATCCTTTTGAGCAAAAGACAGCTATGACTTTATTGAAATTATACTGTCTTTTGAGACAAAGTTACTTGCTTGTTTGTTCATTGCTTCAAACTCTCTAATGCATCTGGTGCCCCTGGACCAGAATTATTTGTCCAGACAGTGACCTTCACTAACATGGATTTCTCCTGAATTGTTGTTTTCAACAAACATGCTACAAGCTGAAGGGCCAGAAGGCCTGGCCAAGGCCTGTTGGTCATTCACTTTGCAGATGTCAAAGCCCAGAAACAGAAGGTGATTGTCTCCAAATAGCCTCACCCTTTGGCACTGCAGGGGAGCAGCCATGTGGTAGACATGACAGACCCCATACTGCCAAGGCAGTACAAAACTCACTTACCCAGCCAAAATTCAGACGAGAAACTTGTCAAATTCTGGCATAAAAGCTAAGCAAAGTTCTTCATGTGCTTTGTCTTAATTTGTCTTCCTAGAAAATGTCTTCCTGCATCAATTTATTTTTATTCCCAGATTTTTTTAGACTACTTGTCCATATATGTCTATCTGTTCACATCAGTACTATTGGTCAACATAATTTTATAATGCACCTTATTAGAGTTACAAGAGTAAAACTCTTCTTGACTTGCAGGTAAGTGTTGCACCCAGCAGAGTGCACACATTACCATTCACAATAACCCAATTCAAGTCCCTGTCACCCAATCAGGGATGACGGTTCACAAACAGTGAAGCAGTGACTCAGATGTCTCTATTTCTCCCTCTCTGCCTCTCCCTTCCCTCTCAATGTCTCCCTGTTTCTATCCAAAAGAGAAAAAAAAAAAAAAAAAGGTCATACTACAAGCACCAAGCCCTAGTTATAACTCAGGTGGCAATTTAAAAAAAAAAAAGTAAGAATGAAAAGATTTCTCAAGGTAAATTATGCTCATGTGACAACAACTGTCTTGTAATCACTGTCTCCCCAACATAGTTACTCACTTTTTTTTTTAAGTTTCTTAAGATCTGAGACTGCAATTATAAACTAGTTTTACTTAATGTTACAGAGTGAACAGGCTTAAAAAAAACAAAAACCTGGAGTTGGTGTGTTGCACCAAAGTAAAAGAGTCTGGAGTGGGGTGAGGGAGAGAGTACAGGTCCTGGATAAGGATGATAGGACCTAGTGAGGGTTGTGTTGTTATGTGGAAAACTAGGAAATGTTATGCATGTACAAACTATTGTATTCACTGTCTATTGTAAAACATTAATCCCCCAATAAAGGCAAATAAAAATAAATTTTAAAAAAACATGGGTGTTGCTTATTATAGAGTTAATTATTTCTATGACTTAGAAGGAAAGGCCTTCTTTACCTTCTTTGAACTTTAGAAATTAATGCTACTATTGTCATCAATTAATGCCAAAATGATTCATTCAAGGGAGGTAAATACTAAGAGTCTAAATGCTCAGAATTATTCCTTCAGAACTGAAGAATGGAAATATGTTCTGGTAACAAATTAAATTCTTATGGCTAAGTTATATTTTATCTATCCCTGTGGGAAATGGGGAAAACTAAGCCAGGCCAATATCCGTTTTATCAACTCATCCTCTACAACCCTGGATGTTTCTCACAGTCCTCATTTTAATCCCTACAACTTTTTTTTTCTTTTTATTTCCTCCTGGGTTATTGCTGGGGCTCAATGTCTGCACTAAGAATCCACTGCTCCTAAAGGCCATTTGTCCCCATTTTTGTTGCCCTTGTTGTTGTTATTGTTATTGTTGTTGTTGTTGGATAGGACAGAGAGAAATCAAGAGGGGAGGGTGTTGTTAAAATTTGTAGGCTCTTGCCGGCCTGGCTTGCTTCATGGGCGGGTAACAGAGACGCGGAGACAACGGCTGGGCAGGGGAGCTGTATTTCTTTATTCAGGAACAACGATTCATAAACTAACACAAACTAATCACCAAACAGAACTCTGCTGTCTCTTTGCGGTGGCGCAAGCACTCTTTCTCTTACTCTGGAACTCGGGAACTCTCCAACTCTAGAACTCAGGAACTCACGAACTCTGTCTAACTCAGGAACTCAGCACTCTCGAACTCAGGAACCCTCTCCCGGGGTTCCTCTGGGGCGGGGCCAAGCGAGCCCACGAAATTAGCAGGCCTGATCCAATTCTCTTGGCGGGGGGAGGGCTAGGACAAACCAATGTAAAGCATACGACAGGAGGGGAAGACAAATGGGGGAGAGGAAGACAGACACCTGCAGACCTGCTTCACCACTTGTGAAGCAACCCTTCTGCAGACAGGGAGCAAAGGACTCTAGACAGGATCCTTACTCCAGGCCTTGCACTTTGTGCCATGTGCATTTAACCCACTACTGCTACCTCCCAGCCCCCAACATTATTTTTTAAACCAGGGTTATCACTGGAGTTAAGTGCCTTCACACCTCCTGGAAGCTTCATTTTTGTTTGTTCGTTTGCTTTATTTTGTTTTCCTTCCTCTAGATAGAGGATGAGAGACACAGAGAAAGGGGTAGAGAGAGAGATAGATAGAGAAGGAAAGATACTACAGTATCATTCCACCATTCAGGGAGCTTCTCCTCTATAGGTGTTTCCATGTGGTTTCCCAGAACTCCAGCCAAGGTCCTTGTGTATGTTAATGTGCCCACTACCAAGTGAGCCATCTGCTGGCCATTGGTGCCCACTTCTCAGTTATTCCCTCCATTTTCTCTATGAGCATACCCAGACTTTAGCTTTGCTATAAACTCATCTAAGATGACCCTTTTTCATAAAAGACCCCCATAAAGTCTCCCCTGATCAACTGGGTCTCACAGCCATAGTTCTCCAAAGGCTGTATATGTACTTATCCTGAAATTTTGATGGCATTTTTTGTTTTCTCATAATGCCTAGCATAACAAACCCATGTTGGTACATTATATTTTGGAAATAAATGGGGAGAATTGTTCCTGGTTATCTCTATCAGGAACAACATAATAGACCACTCTGTAGGCCCTCATAGGACCTTGTCCTCAACATGGATCAACAATGGTAGGGAATGTTCCATTCTCCAAAGGGAGGCTGGACAACATATTCTATGCTACACCTGAGGAAGATGGGTCCGAAATTAGGGCAACTTTGGAGGTTCCTATTCATGACCACAGAATGTGAGCTCAGATCTAGAGGGATGCAGAGGTCACACAGGCTCCTAAGCTGAATATGGGCCCCAGATCAGATCAAATAAATGAGGTTTACAGTCAACAATATTTATACAACTTTCCCATATTTGGGAGCTAGTCTCTTCCCTGATCCAGCTTTCTGGTCCTTTTTCCAGCCATGACATCATCTCCCCAGACAATAATTAGGATCCATCTGCATATCAGATGTCAGGCTCAGGAAAAAAAAAATAGTATAGTCATGGGCCCTTTGGAATATAACTAAAATAGCCCTACTAACTATCTACAAATCGGAGACCCCCCAACTCTTCATCTGCACTATCCCAGCCTTTAGATTCATAACTAGTCAACAATTTATTTGGCTTTATATGTTAACTCTTCTTTCAGCCACCAGGTTTCAGATGCTACGGTGATGCCAACCGGTCCTCCCTGGGCAGACAACACCACCAATATGTCCTGGAGCCCCACTTCCCCAGAGTCCTACCCCACTAGGGAAAGAGAGAGAGAGACTGGGAGTATGGATCGACCTGTCGACACCCATGTTCAGCAGGGAAGCAATTACAGAAGCCAGACCTTCCACCTTCTGTACCCCATAATGTCCCTTAGTCCATGCTCCCAGAGAGATAAAGAATAGAAAAGCACCTGGTTGAGCACTCACATTACAAGGACCTGGGTTCAAGTCCCTGGTTCCCATCTGCATAGGAAAAGCTTCACGAGTGGTGAAGCAGGGCTGCAGGTGTCTCTCTGTTTCTATCCCTCTCTATCTCCCTCACCCTCTCAATTTCTCTCTGTCTCTACCCAATAATAGATAAATTAAAAAAAAATAATAGGAAAGCTATCAGGGGAGAGGATGGGATACAGAGCTCTGACAGTAGGAATTGTGAGGAGTTATACCCCTCTTATCCTATGGTTTTTGTCAGTGTTTCCTTTTTATAAAAATTATATGAAAAATTATTTTTAAAAAGAATACCAATAAAAGATTTCATGAAAAGGAAAACGAGGAGGAATGAAAAAGAAACAAATGGTAGGTCACATATGCTCCTAAGCTGAATATGAGCCCCAGATCACATCAAATCAATGGGGTTTACAGTCAATAATATTTATACCCCTTGCCCATATTTGGGAACTACTCTGTTTCCTGGTCCAGCTTTCTGGTCCTTTTTCCAGCCATGACATCATCTCCCCAGACAATAACTTGGATCCACCTACATATCAGATTTCAGGCTCAGGAAAAAAAAAAAAACTAGTATAGCCCTTTGGAATATAACTAAAATAGGCCTACTAGCTATCTACAAAACTGAGACACTCCCCCCCCCCAAAAAAAATCTTTATCTGCACTATTCTAGCCCTTAGGTTCATGATTAGTGAACAATTTGTTTGGCTTTATATGTTAACTCTTTTTTCAGCCACCAGGTTCCAGATGCTAGCATGATGCCAACCAGACTTCCCTGGACAGATGACCTCACCAATGTGTCCTGGAGCTCTGATTCCCCAGAACCCCACCCCACTAGGGAAAGAAAGAGGCAGGCTGGGAGTATGGATCAACCTGTCAATGCCAATGTTCAGTGGGGAAGCAATTACAGAAGCCAGACCTTCCTTCCACCTTCTGCATCCCACAGTGACCTTGGGTCCATACTCCCAGAGGGTTAAAGAATAGGAAAGCTATCAAGGGAGGGGATGGGATATGGAAATCTGGTGGTGGAAATTGTGTGGAGTTGTACCTCTCTCTTTTTTTTTTTTATTTATAAAAAGGAAACATTGACAAAGCCATAGGATAAGAGGGGAGTTGTGCCTTCACCTATGGTTTTGTCAGTGTTTCCTTTTTATAAAAAAATTATAATAATAATAAAATAATAAATGGGATGCTCTGTGCAAAAATCATAGGAAAGACCCATCACCATACCAATAAAGAAACAACTTGTCTGTTTTGGGGACCTATCCAATTCCATCTCTGGTGGCATTGCTTTTCTGAATGAGCAGAGCTGAACTGTCGCCAAGCAAGGATCTGCTCATTCAGTTTTCTTTTTCCTTTGTTCAGAAATGTGTGGTAGCCCTGAGGACTGTGATCAGGGAAGATGCCACTGACACACAAGCATCTGTCTTTAAACAGTTACAAACTGAACATCAGCATTACTAATCCCACAAGTTACTTAGTCTCATTCCAGATGGGGTTGCTAATTTCAAAATAAAAGGGAGTTGGATCTTCAATTGCAGCACAGTTTCCTCTGCATTGTAAAATATGATGTTTTCAGAAAGTCACCCTTAGAGCTAAAAACCAGAAAGGGGAAGGGGACATTACAATGCAGAAGCTGAGAATCTCTCTACAAAACACCATTTTATCCCCATATCAGCTTTCCTGCATATCCTTTGAGCAGTAACACTGCATAACCGTTGTAAGACTCAGAGGAAGGATAAAATGGCAACCTCACCCAAGACACAAGAGGATTGTCATCCAGTTGGCCCCAGGCCTTGCTGC